>NC_057800.1:736747420-736760758 GCF_018294505.1 Triticum aestivum
CGGAAGGAGGGTGGCGGCGGCGGCGGCTGGTGACGGCGGCGGGGAGGAGCGGCGGCGGTGGCGGCGCGGAGGCGCGGCGGCGGCGGCGGCTAGGGTTAGGATCGTGCTGCGATAGATACTATGTAGAAGGGCAAGATATGGACTGTGCAATTTTGATGTATTGATCGGTGCACCAGGCACGTATATATAAGTACAGAAATGGGCTACAACCTCAACCATACAAAGGAAATAGGAGGTGGGCCCTATACACAAATATACACATACACAATATACTCAACAGATGGGAACTTGTCTGCATCCACAGACATGTACCTGCCCCGTCGACCGAGAAAGAATGCACGGCTGCCGATGCTCTCAACAGGCTCAAGCACAATTCTGTCAGTGTTGATCCTGAAGACCTTCAAGCGATGCTGTTCCTTAAGAACTAGAAATAATTCTCCAGCAGATTCCAGTATGTCATACCGTTGAAACAAATCATACTCGGTGATTTGAGACATCTCAAAGGCAGTCAAAAGTGTCTGATGAAAATCAAAGTCGCGTTTGGGCAACCTCACAGCATCGAAGATCTTTTCAGCCACAGCAACCGGAAGAGGCGCCAGCGGCTCCAGCAGCTCACGTCTTTGCCGATGCAACCTTCAACTGCCAGACGCTGCAGGAGATAACCGCAGTCTTCTTCTTCGTACACTGTGAAAACTTCACTGTCCGGGTGAGCAGTGTAGAGATGGCAATATCCATCCGGTTCGCCGCTATCCGAGTCCCAGGTCAAGCGAAGGCTGGGCGAAGAACGACACGAGAAGGCGGCAGAAGAAACCTTCATGTTGTAGGGCACGGGCGCCGTGAAACGGATCATGTGGCCGGTGAAAGGGTTGAGTACGCGTGCAGCGTGTGGGTGCTCCCTGTCCGCGAGGACGAACAAGGCGCCGTTGGTGGTGACGGCGACAACATAGTACCTGCGGAGCACAGGCAGGTCCTTGCGGAGGACGCGGCCGCTGGCGGTGTTCACCATGAGGCATGAGTCGGTCTCGAAGTCCATGTCGATGATGATCCAGTTACGAGGACAAAAGCGAGGGTTGGAGGAGTTGGAGGGGTCGTCGGTGGCGGAGCGCCAGCTGTGACAGACGGCGCGGAAGTCCATGTAGGAGTCAAGGTCGTTGGTGTCGAGGAGGCACTCGGCAATGCGGCGGACGAGTTCGGATGGGAGCGACGAGCAGTCCGCCATGGCCGACTTGCGACCTGTTAGATCGGAAGTTTTACAGATGGATTTCTGTTGTTTCCACCTCGTAGCAATTGAAAGACCGTGGGTAGGTGAAGAGGTTAAGTAGATGTTGTTGGAATTATCCGGCTCGGACTAGAGTCAGACACCGTATAGGATTGTTAGTTAGCTAGGTTACCTACTACGTATATATACGTATACCTATATATACATGTGTATCCTCTTGTATGATTAACTCAGATTAAGTCGCGTGCGTGTCCTTGTGATCTCGTCGAGTTTGTTTGCTGATTTGATCGATCATCAATCAGGCCAGCGACCTCTACAAGCTAGCTACCCACCGTAGGGATCGATCCAGCAGCCTGCTAGTCTGCTTGATGTATAGTGCACCTAGTGTACACGGGGGCGATCTCGCGCCGCCGCCCCTCGTCGTCACTACATTCCTCCTTTCCTCGCCGCTGCCAGAGGCTAGCGCCGGGCAGGCCCTGGGCGCAGCCATGGAAGGTGGTGGCGGGGAGCTTCTCGCGCTCCGCCAGATCCGTTCGGTCCAGGCCTAGGGTTTGAGGCGGCGGTCTTTGCTGGTGATGGCGGCGTCGTCCGGGAGGCGGCGGGAGGCGGGCGGCGCTCGCCGGAATTGTGGACCGCGCCTTCTCGGCCGCGCGGGCGGCGAGTTGGCGGTGGATGCAGGCGCTGTTGGAAATATGCCCTAGAGGCAATAATAAAAGCATTATTATTATATTTCTTTGTTCATGATAATTGTCTTTATTCATGCTATAATTGTGTTATCCGGAAATCGTAATACATGTGTGAATAACAGACACCAACATGTCCCTAGTAAGCCTCTAGTTGACTAGCTCGTTGATCAATAGATAGTCATGGTTTCCTGGCTATGGACATTGGATGTCATTGATAACGGGATCACATCATTAGGATAATGATGTGATGGACAAGACCCAATCCTAAACATAGCACAAGATCGTATAGTTCGTTTGCTAGAGTTTTTGCAATGTCAAAGTATCTCTTCCTTCGACCATGAGATCGTATAACTCCTGGATACCGTAGGAGTGCTTTGGGTGTATCAAACGTCACAACGTAACTGGGTGACTATAAAGGTGCACTACAGGTATCTCCGAAAGTATCTATTGTTTTATATGGATCGAGACTGGGATTTGTCACTCCGTATGACAGAGAGATATCACTGGGCCCACTCAGTAATGCATCATCATAATGAGCTCAAAGTGACCAAGTGTTTGGTCACGGGATCATGCATTACAGTACGAGTAAAGTGACTTGCCGGTAACAAGATTGAACGAGGTATTGGGATACCGACGATCGAATCTCGGGCAAGTAACATATCGATTGACAAAGGGAATTGCATACGGGGTTGATTAAATCCTCGACATCGTGGTTCATCCGATGAGATCATCGTGGAGCATGTGGGAGCCAACATGGGTATCCAGATCCCGCTGTTGGTTATTGACCGGAGAGCGATCTCGGTCATGTCTACATGTCTCCCGAACCCGTAGGGTCTACACACTTAAGGTTCAGTTACGCTAGGGTTGTAGGGATATGTATATGCAGTAACCCGAATGTTGTTCGGAGTCCCGGATGAGATCCCGGACGTCACGAGGAGTTCCGGAATGGTCCGGAGGTAAACATTTATATATGGGAAGTCCTGTTTCGGGCATCGGGACAAGTTTCGGGGTTATCGGTATTGTACCGGGACCACCGGAGGGGTCCCGGGGGCCCACCGGGTGGGGCCACCCATCCCCGGGGGCCACATGGGCTGTAGGGGGTGCGCCTTGGCCTGCTTGGGCCAAGGGCACCAGCCCCACATAGGCCCATGCGCCTAGGGTTCAAGGGGGCAAGAGTCCTAGGAGGGTAAGGCACCTCCTAGGTGCCTTGGGGGGGAGGGAAACCCCCCTTGGCCGCCGCACCCCCTAGGAAATTGGATCTCCTAGGGCCGGCCACCCCCCCTTGGCACCCCTATATATAGTGGGGGAGAGGAGGGACTTCATACCTTGAGTCCTTGGCCTTTGGTTGCCTCCTTCTCCCTCCCCAACACCTCCTCCACCTCCTTATTGCTTAGCGAAGCTCTGCCGGAGTACTGCAGCTCCATCAACACCACGCCGTCGTGCTGCTGCTGGTGCCATCTCCCTCAACCTCTCCTCCCTCCCTTGCTGGATCAAGAAGGAGGAGACGTGGCTGTTCCGTACGTGTGTTGAACGCGGAGGTGCCGTCCGTTCGGTACTAGGATCTCCGGTGATTCGAATCACGTCGTGTTCGACTACATCATCCCCGTTCTTTGAACGCTTCCGCTCGCGATCTACAAGGTATGTAGATGCATCTATTCACTCGTTGCTAGATGAACTCCTAGATGATCTTGGTGAAACGAGTAGGAAATTTTTTATTTTCTGCAACGTTCCCCAACAGTGGCATCATGAGCTAGGTCTATGCGTAGTTCTTCTTGCACGAGTAGAACACAATTGGTTGTGGGCGTAGATTTGTCAACTTTCTTGCCGCTACTAGTCTTATCTTGCTTCAGCGGTATTGTGGGATGAAGCGGCCCGGACCAACCTTACACGTACGCTTACGTGAGACCGGTTCCACCGACTAACATGCACAAGTTGCATAAGGTGGCTGGCGGGTGTCTGTCTCTCCTACTTTAGTTGAAGCGGATTCGATGAAAAGGGTCCTTATGAAGGGTAAATAGAAGTTGACAAATCACGTTGTGGTTTCACGTAGGTAAGAAAACGTTCTTGCTAGAACCCTACTTCAGCCACGTAAAACTTGCAAACAACAATTAGAGGACGTCTAACTTGTTTTTGCAGCAAGTGCTTTGTGATATGATATGGCCAAAGTTGTGATGAATGATGAATGATCTACATGTCATGTATGAGATGTTCATGCTATTGTAATAGGAATCACGACTTGCATGTCGATGAGTATGACAACCGGCAGGAGCCATAGGAGTTGTCTTTATTTTTTGTATGACCTGCGTGTCATTAAAGAACGCCATGTAAACTACTTTACTTTATTACTAAACGCGTTAGTCATAGAAGTAGAAGTAGTCGTTGGCGTGACAACTTCATGAAGACACGATGATGGAGATCATGATGATGGAGATCATGGTGTCATGCCGGTGACAAGATGATCATGGAGCCCCGAAGATGAAGATCAAAGGAGCTATATGATATTGGCCATATCATGTCACTACTTTATATAATTGCATGTGATGTTTATTATGTTTTATGCATCTTGTTTACTTAGAACGACGGTAGTAAATAAGATGATCCCTTACAAAATTTCAAGAAGTGTTCTCCCCTAACTGTGCACCGTTGCTACAGTTCGTCGTTTCGAAGCACCACGTGATGATCGGGTGTGATAGATTCTTACGTTCACATACAACGGGTGTAAGACAGTTTTACACAGCGAAAACACTTAGGGTTAACTTGACGAGCCTAGCATGTACAGACATGGCCTCGGAACATGGAGACCGAAAGGTCGAACACGAGTCGTATGGAAGATACGATCTACATGAGAATGTTCACCGACGATGACTAGTCCGTCTCACGTGATGATCGGACACGGCCTAGTCGACTCGGATCGTGTGGGAGTTCATTATAATTTGATTAGATGAACTTAATTATCATGAACTTAGTCTAAATTTTTACAATATGTCTTGTAGATCAAATGGCCAACGTAGTCCTCAACTTCAACGCGTTCCTAGAGAAAACCAAGCTGAAAGACGATGGCAGCAACTATACGGACTGGGTCCGGAACCTGAGGATCATCCTCATAGCTGCCAAGAAAGATTATGTCCTACAAGCACCACTTGGTGACGCACCCGTTCTCCCTGCGGAACAAGACGTTATGAACGCTTGGCAGGCACGTTCCGATGACTACTCCCTCGTTCAGTGCGGCATGCTTTACAGCCTAGAGCCGGGGCTCCAAAAGCGTTTTGAGAGACATGGAGCATATGAGATGTTCGAAGAGCTGAAAATGGTTTTCCAAGCTCATGCCCGGGTCGAGAGATATGAAGTCTCTGACAAATTCTTCAGCTGTAAGATGGAGGAAAATAGTTCTGTCAGTGAGCACATACTCACTATGTCTGGGTTACATAACCGCTTGACTCAGCTGGGAGTTAATCTCCCGGATGATGCGGTCATTGACAGAATCCTCCAGTCGCTTCCACCGAGCTACAAGAGCTTTGTGATGAACTTCAATATGCAGGGGATGGAAAAGACCATTCCTGAAGTATTTGCTATGCTGAAATCAGCAGAGGTAGAAGTCAGAAAGGAACATCAAGTGTTGATGGTCAATAAAACCACTAAGTTCAAGAAGGGCAAGGGTAAAAAGAACTTCAAGAAGGACGGCAAGGTAGTTGCCGCGCCCAGCAAGCAAGCTGCCGGGAAGAAGCCAAAGAATGGACCCAAGCCCGAGACTGAGTGTTTTTATTGCAAGGAAAGTGGTCACTGGAAGCGGAACTGCCCCAAATACTTAGCGGACAAGAAGGCCGGCAAAACCAAATGTATATTTGATATACATGTAATTGATGTGTACCTTACCAGTAATCGTAGTAACTCCTGGGTATTTGATACCGGTGCCGTTGCTCATATTTGTAACACACAACAGGAGCTGCGGAATAAACGGAGACTGGCGAAGGACGAGGTGACGATGCGCGTCGGGAATGGTTCCAAGGTCGATGTGATCGCCGTCGGCACGCTACCTCTACATTTACCTACGGGATTAGTTTTGAACCTCAATAATTGTTATTTTGTGCCAAGTTTGAGCATGAACATTGTATCAGGATCTCGTTTAATTCGAGATGGCTACTCATTTAAATCCGAGAATAATGGTTGTTGTATTTATATGAGAGATATGTTTTATGGTCATGCTCCGATGGTGAATGGTTTATTCTTTATGAATCTCGAGCGTAATGCTACACATATTCATAGTGTAAGTACCAAAAGATGTAAGATTGATAGTGATAGTCCCACATACTTGTGGCACTGCCGCCTCGGTCACATAGGTGTCAAACGCATGAAGAAGCTCCATGCTGATGGACTTTTAGAGTCTCTTGATTACGAATCATTTGACACGTGCGAACCATGCCTCATGGGAAAAATGACCAAGACTCCATTCTCAGGAACAATGGAGAGAGCAACCAACTTATTGGAAATCATACATACTGATGTGTGCGGTCCAATGAGTGTTGAGGCTCGCGGTGGCTATCGTTATGTTCTCACCCTCACTGATGACTTGAGTAGATATGGGTATGTCTACTTAATGAAACACAAGTCTGAGACCTTTGAAAAGTTCAAGGAATTTCAGAGTGAAGTTGAGAATCAACGTGACAGGAAAATCAAGTTTCTACGATCAGATCGTGGAGGAGAATACTTGAGTCACGAGTTTGGTACACACTTAAGAAAATGTGGAATAGTTTCACAACTCATGCCGCCTGGAACACCTCAGCGTAATGGTGTGTCCGAACGTCGTAATCGCACTCTATTAGATATGGTGCGATCTATGATGTCTCTTGCCGATTTACCACTATCTTTTTGGGGCTATGCTTTAGAGACTGCCGCATTCACTTTAAATAGGGCCCCGTCGAAATCCGTTGAGACGACACCGTATGAATTATGGTTTGGGAAGAAACCTAAGCTGTCATTTCTAAAAGTTTGGGGATGCGATGCTTATGTCAGGAAACTTCAACCTGAAAAGCTCGAACCCAAATCGGAAAAATGCGTCTTCATAGGATACCCTAAAGAAACTGTTGGGTATATCTTCTACCTCAGATCCGAAGGCAAGATCTTTGTTGCCAAGAATGGGTCCTTTCTGGAGAAAGAGTTTCTCTCGAAAGAAGTAAGTGGGAGGAAAGTAGAGCTTGATGAAGTATTACCTCTTGAACCGGAAAATGGCGCAACTCAAGAAAATGTTCCTGAGATGCCTGCACCGACTAGAGAGGAAGTTAATGATAATGATCAAGATACTTCTGATCAAGCTCCTACTGAAATTCGAAGGTCCACGAGGACACGTTCCGCACCAGAATGGTACGGCAACCCTGTCTTGGAAATCATGTTGTTAGACAACGGTGAACCTTCGAACTATGAAGAAGCGATGGCGGGTTCGGATTCCGACAAATGGCTAGAAGCCATGAAATCCGAGATAGGATCCATGTATGAAAACGAAGTATGGACTTTGACTGACTTGCCCGTAGAACGGCGAGCCATAGAAAATAAATGGATCTTTAAGAAGAAGACAGACGCGGATGGTAATGTGACCATCTATAAAGCTCGGCTTGTCGCTAAGGGTTATCGACAAGTTCAAGGGGTTGACTACGATGAGACTTTCTCACCGGTAGCGAAGCTGAAGTCCGTCCGAATCATGTTAGCAATTGCCGCATTTTATGATTATGAAATTTGGCAAATGGACGTCAAAACGGCATTCCTTAATGGTTTCCTTAAGGAAGAATTGTATATGATGCAGCCGGAAGGTTTTGTCGATCCTAAAAATGCTGACAAGGTGTGCAAGCTCCAACACTCGATTTATGGGCTGGTGCAAGCATCTCGGAGTTGGAACATTCGTTTTGATGAGATGATCAAAGCGTTTGGGTTTACACAGACTCATGGAGAAGCCTGTGTTTACAAGAAAGTGAGTGGGAGCTCTATAGCATTTCTCATACTATATGTAGATGACATACTTTTGATGGGAAATGATATAGAACTTTTGGACAGCATTAAGGCCTACTTGAATAAGAGTTTTTCAATGAAGGACCTTGGAGAAGCTGCTTATATATTAGGCATCAAGATCTATAGGGATAGATCAAGACGCCTCATAGGTCTTTCACAAAGCACATATCTTGATAAGATTTTGAAGAAGTTCAAAATGGATCAGTCCAAGAAAGGGTTCTTGCCTGTTTTGCAAGGTGTGAAATTGAGCTCAGCTCAATGTCCGACCACGGCAGCAGAGATAGAAGAGATGAGTGTCATCCCCTATGCCTCAGCCATAGGATCTATTATGTATGCCATGCTGTGTACCAGACCTGATGTAAACCTTGCCGTAAGTTTGGTAGGAAGGTACCAAAGTAATCCCGGCAAGGAACACTGGACAGCGGTCAAGAATATCCTGAAGTACCTAAAAAGGACTAAGGAAATGTTTCTCGTTTATGGAGGTGACGAAGAGCTCGTCGTAAAAGGTTACGTCGACGCTAGCTTCGACACAGATCTGGATGACTCTAAGTCACAAACCGGATACGTGTATATTTTGAATGGTGGGGCAGTAAGCTGGTGCAGTTGCAAGCAGAGCGTCGTGGCGGGATCTACATGTGAAGCGGAGTACATGGCAGCCTCAGAGGCAGCACATGAAGCAATATGGGTGAAGGAGTTCATCACCGACCTAGGAGTCATACCCAATGCGTCGGGGCCGATCAAGCTCTTCTGTGACAACACTGGAGCTATTGCACTTGCCAAGGAGCCCAGGTTTCACAAGAAGACAAGGCACATCAAGCGTCGCTTCAACTCCATCCGTGAAAATGTTCAAGATGGAGACATAGAGATTTGTAAAGTACATACGGACTTGAATGTAGCAGATCCGTTGACTAAACCTCTCCCAAGAGCAAAACATGATCAACACCAGAATTCCATGGGTGTTCGATTCATCACAATGTAACTAGATTATTGACTCTAGTGCAAGTGGGAGACTGTTGGAAATATGCCCTAGAGGCAATAATAAAAGCATTATTATTATATTTCTTTGTTCATGATAATTGTCTTTATTCATGCTATAATTGTGTTATCCGGAAATCGTAATACATGTGTGAATAACAGACACCAACATGTCCCTAGTAAGCCTCTAGTTGACTAGCTCGTTGATCAATAGATAGTCATGGTTTCCTGGCTATGGACATTGGATGTCATTGATAACGGGATCACATCATTAGGATAATGATGTGATGGACAAGACCCAATCCTAAACATAGCACAAGATCGTATAGTTCGTTTGCTAGAGTTTTGCAATGTCAAAGTATCTCTTCCTTCGACCATGAGGTCGTATAACTCCTGGATACCGTAGGAGTGCTTTGGGTGTATCAAACGTCACAACGTAACTGGGTGACTATAAAGGTGCACTACAGGTATCTCCGAAAGTATCTATTGTTTTATATGGATCGAGACTGGGATTTGTCACTCCGTATGACGGAGAGATATCACTGGGCCCACTCAGTAATGCATCATCATAATGAGCTCAAAGTGACTAAGTGTTTGGTCACGGGATCATGCATTACGGTACGAGTAAAGTGACTTGCCGGTAACAAGATTGAACGAGGTATTGGGATACCGACGATCGAATCTCGGGCAAGTAACATATCGATTGACAAAGGGAATTGCATACGGGGTTGATTAAATCCTCGACATCGTGGTTCATCCGATGAGATCATCGTGGAGCATGTGGGAGCCAACATGGGTATCCAGATCCCGCTGTTGGTTATTGACCGGAGAGCGATCTTGGTCATGTCTACATGTCTTCCGAACCCGTAGGGTCTACACACTTAAGGTTCAGTTACGCTAGGGTTGTAGGGATATGTATATGCAGTAACCCGAATGTTGTTCGGAGTCCCGGATGAGATCCCGGACGTCACGAGGAGTTCCGGAATGGTCCGGAGGTAAAGATTTATATATGGGAAGTCCTGTTTCGGGCATCGGGACAAGTTTCGGGGTTATCGGTATTGTACCGGGACCACCGGAGGGGTCCCGGGGGCCCACCGGGTGGGGCCACCCATCCCCGGGGGCCACATGGGCTGTAGGGGGTGCGCCTTGGCCTGCTTGGGCCAAGGGCACCAGCCCCACATAGGCCCATGCGCCTAGGGTTTAAGGGGACAAGAGTCCTAGGAGGGTAAGGCACCTCCTAGGTGCCTTGGGGGGGAGGGAAACCTCCCCTTGGCCGCCGCACCCCCTAGGAGATTGGATCTCCTAGGGCCGGCCACCCCCCCTTGGCACCCCTATATATAGTGGGGGAGAGGAGGGACTTCATACCTTGAGTCCTTGGCCTTTGGTTGCCTCCTTCTCCCTCCCCAACACCTCCTCCACCTCCTTATTGCTTAGCGAAGCTCTGCCGGAGTACTGCAGCTCCATCAACACCACGCCGTCGTGCTGCTGCTGGTGCCATCTCCCTCAACCTCTCCTCCCTCCCTTGCTGGATCAAGAAGGAGGAGACGTGGCTGTTCCGTACGTGTGTTGAACGCGGAGGTGCCGTCCGTTCGGTGCTAGGATCTCCGGTGATTCGAATCACGTCGTGTTCGACTACATCATCCCCGTTCTTTGAACGCTTCCGCTCGCGATCTACAAGGTATGTAGATGCATCTATTCACTCGTTGCTAGATGAACTCCTAGATGATCTTGGTGAAACGAGTAGGAAAATTTTTATTTTCTGCAACGTTCCCCAACAGGCGCCATGTGGAGGGATCCCCTACTGCTCTCCTTCGCCAGATTTGAAGACGGCGCCCCCGTGCTGCTGCTTCCTCCTCGTCAATCCGGCCGGATCCGGTGGCGCACTGCGCGGATGTGGGGTTGGGATCTCTGAATCGGAGTAATTTCTTGGCCGGCTGCGGCGGCCACGACGCCGGCGGCGCCCCAGGCGTTGTTTCCTTCTTGAAGGCGGCTTCGAGATCCAGCTCCCTCCCCCTCGTCCTCCCCTTGCACCTGGGTGAAAACCCACAACTTTGGTTGGGCGGCGGCGGTGCCCGGCTCCGTCACCTTCTTGAAGGCGCCGTTTTGGGTCCGCGGAGAGGTGGGACAGCTGCAGCGCGTTCTTGGCGTCCTGATGGCGGCGGTTCTCTTTAGTGGTGTCGCTTCGCCATGGCGGTCGGCTGGTCCGGCTCTCGTGGTGATTGTGGTGCCCAACTCTTCGCCGTGTCTTCCTGGGGTGCTCCCGTCCCGTTCAGAGAGGCTGGAGGTGGAGCGGCTTCATCTTGCACGGAGCTTCGGTGGAGATGTCAAGTCATGCCTGACCGACAGGTGCTACGCTTTATCATGCCTGGTCGGTAGGTGCTACGCACGATAGATCTTCCAAAGACTTCAAGCTGTGTCGGATGGTGGTACTTGGCAGCATGGTGCTGAGGTGTATTAGTGGCGACCGCGATGTCATCGGATGTTTGCGCGCAGGGAGGAGGTGCCGTTGGGCACCGTCGTGGCGTCGACGATAGCTGAACCGAGCAAGGTTGATACATTAGTACAGTTCTGAAGATGGAGCGGTGGAAGTTGGTGGCGGCGGCCTCTGAGTGCACGCCGGACCGGTGAGACCCATGCCCGGCAGGCGTCCTGGATGGGATCTCAGGTTTTAGATATTAGGTTTGGCTGTGATGCCTGTTTGGTATTAGGCTCAGGCTATCTGCGCCCCTTCATCAACTGGATGGAGTGGTTTAGACGGCGGCTTTAGTCTTACTGTTGTATTACTTTGTAAGGTCTTTTGAGAATAATTAATAAAGTGGTCGTATGCATCGCCCAGATGCAGAGGCCGGAGGTCATCCTCCTTTTCTAAAAAAAAGACTCCAACAGTTACTCGGCAAGCTCGGAAAGTACTCGAGCTAGTCTGGTATGTAGAGGAATATGATGCAATTCTTAATGTATTGATTGGGTGCATATGTACATGTATATCGCCTGAAAGTACTCGGCTACAGCTGCGTCGAGGTCGGCCTGTGCCAACAGATGTTGGAGCGTGAAGACGGAGGCGCGGAGCGGCTGTGCATTTGGTGCGTGGAATTCAACCGGCTTCAGAGTTGATTGAAGGCGTGAATGTCAATGGCACCGCTTCGTTTTTGCAACTCCAAGAGGTCGTAGGATTGAATTTACCCACCTGTTTGTTTTCTTTGTCAAAGTTTGTAGCAAGGGACCGAGACAGACTCCGCTTGCCGGTGGTGTTTTCTTTGTTTCCATGGTGGTTGCGTGCTTGAAAATGGTGTTTCATAATCCTAGCGGTGCTCATCAATCAAGTACTTCCTCCATATCAAACGTCTTATATTTTGGTACACAGGTAGTAGAATGTAATGTAACGGCTCCATTCCGCTGTAGTAAATTTAAAAACTACAACAATTATGCGTGAAATTCGTAAAAGCACCAGGATTCATATTTTTTTAAAGACCACTGGTCAAGCGGTTGTCCTATTGAAAAAGCCCTGATCGTTCCTAACTTTTTTGAAGGAATGCCATGTCACTATTGAAATTTTCGTATACATCGGGTGTCAGGGTCTTCTCCCAAAACCAAAACACTAAACCCTCCCAAACCCTTCTATAAAAAAACGAAAACAAAAACCCCAGCGCTTGGCAGGTGCTGACGCGTGGTTGTCTTTTAGTCCCGGTCGGTGTTACCAATCGGGACTAAAGGTCCTCCTGCCTGAGCGCCCCGCAGCACCCACATGGAGCACCTTTAGTCCCGGTTCATAACACGACCGGAACTAAAGGGGGGAGGGGGAGGCTTTAGTCCCGGTTGCTTAGTTCCGGTCGCGGAACTGGGACTGATGGTCCGTTTCCTACTAGTGAGATGCGATCACCATCTCTCTAAAAGGCTTATACATAGAAGTTTATCAGTAGCATGTATTATGGACCCCACGCTACTGATAGTTACCAGTAGCGTCTGTTACAAAGCGCGCTACTGGTACAACATAGTAGCAGCGTTGGTTTTCGGAAGCCACGCTACTGGTAAGTTTGCCATAGCACACCACCTGACCAAAAAATATTAGCAGCGTTTGTTGTCTAACAAGCGCTACTGTTAAGAAAGTAGCTATAGCGCCCGTGCACCTAGACGCGCTACTGCTATTTCTTCTATGGGTAAACTTATACCTGTAGCGTTGTTTTTGTACAAGCACTATAGCTAGTTTTACGTACCAGCAGATATTTTGGCTGACACTCATAGCAGTAGCGTGCGTTGGCACCCCGCGCTACTGCTATGGTCGCCACCCACCTACCACCTTTCCCCTCCTTCCCCTCCTTCCTCCCCTTTCTTCTTCCTCTCCCCCTTTCTTTCACCCCTTTCCTTGAACCTTGCTTGTTCCATTCAATGCTCCCCCTCCACCACCCCTCCATTAGAGCCCTCCCTCCCCCTCTTCTTTGCCCTCCACCACCCCCCTCTTCTTTG
>NC_057800.1:736761029-736779604 GCF_018294505.1 Triticum aestivum
CCTCCACCCCCTTCCATTAATGCCTTCCGTCTCCTCTCCCACTATCTCCCTAGCTAGCTCTCTCTCTCTATCTCCCTAGCTAGCTAGCTAGCTAGCTAGTTAGAGCTATATATCTAGAGCTACTAGGTAATTAAGAAGAAAGGTGCTTGATATCCCTCTCAACATATAGGTGAGCAAAAAAAGGTGTTTGTGTGGATAGGATCGCAACTATATATATATGGACATATGAGAATATATATACCGATTTGTGTGTGGCATAATTTGAGTTTCCTACATTGTGTATTTGATAAAATAATGTGGGTGACATGAGTTGCCTATGTTTTGCCGAAATGTCGATTCAATTCCGTTTCGGCGAATTTCGGGCAAACTCAATATGTCCTATGTTTAGGGAAGGTCATGCTGAATTTTTGTATGAATTTGATCCATGCATGCATATATACGTGGTTATAATATTTGCTCCGCGCGCAGGTGATCATGAAGGTCAATGAAAAGATGGTGGAAAGATACTGGCAATCCGCTGTGGACGACATGTATGAAAAAAGACTGAAGGATGTTTTATGTCCGTGTCGAAAATGCAAAGGAATTATCAGGCTCGACCCCTTTGAGAGTGGCACATTCAAGGCGCACCTGCTCATGCATGGTTTCATGCATGGCCATACTCGGTGGATAAGTGAAGATGATGATGATGATGATGACGAGGAGGAGGAGGAGGACGACGTCGACGGGGCAGGAAATAACGACATAGGGCCACCAGACGAAGAGATGACCGATTATGTGCCCGAAGAGGAAAACGGCCTCGGAAATGTCGATGGAACGAAACTGCAGTCCACGGGGATTCCCCCAAGAAAGACGAAGAGCGCCGGCTATAGACTGAATTTGTAGAAGATTCCGGTGAAGGACCTTGGCAGCGATCAGCCACCTCTTCGGCTTGTCTTCCTCCCTGTCATCAATCACAAGTGGTGTTGCTTCTTCATCGGTTATGCCTAGCTTGCCTAATGCCACTTCCAGGCTAGCCCTCGCCGCCCTGGATGACTCCAGGGCCTTCCCATCACAAACGCCTTGCGGGCATGAGACCATCCCCTTGCACCGTATGAAGGAAATATGCCCTAGAGGCAATAATAAAGTTATTATTATTTCCTTATATCATGATAAATGTTTATTATTCATGCTAGAATTGTATTAACCGGAAACATAATACATGTGTGAATACATAGACAAACAGAGTGTCATTAGTATGCCTCTACTAGACTAGCTCGTTAATCAAAGATGGTTATGCTTCCTAACCATGAACAAGGAGTTGTTATTTGATTAACGGGATCACATCATTGAGTAAATGATCTGATTGACATGACCCATTCCATTAGCTTAGCACCCGATCGTTTAGTATGTTGATATTGCTTTCTTCATGACTTATACATGTTCCTATGACTATGAGATTATGCAACTCCCGTTTACCAGAGGAACACTTTGTGTGCTACCAAGCGTCACACCGTAACTGGGTGATTATAAAGGAGCTCTACAAGTGTCTCCAAAGGTACATGTTGGGTTGGCGTATTTCGAGATTAGGATTTGTCACTCCGATTGTCGGAGAGGTATCTCTGGGCCCTCTCGGTAATGCACATCACTTAAGCCTTGCAAGCATTGCAACTAATGAGTTAGTTGTGGGATGGTGTATTACCGAACGAGTAAAGAGACTTGCCGGTAACAAGATTGAACTAGGTATAAGATACTGACGATCGAATCTCGGGCAAGTAACATACCGATGACAAAGGGAACAACGTATATTGTTATGCGGTCTGACCGATAAAGATCTTCGTAGAATATGTAGGAGCCAATATGAGCATCCAGGTTCCTCTATTGGTTATTGACCGGAGACATGTCTCGGTCATGTCTACATTGTTCTCGAACCCGTAGGGTCCGCACGCTTAAGGTTACGATGACAGTTATATTATGAGTTTATGCATTTTGATGTACCGAAGGTTGTTCGGAGTCCCGGATGTGATCACGGACATGACGAGGAGTCTCGAAATGGTCGAGACATAAAGATTGATATATTGGAAGCCTATGTTTGGATATCGGAAGTGTTCCGAGTGAAATCGGGATTTTACCGGAGTACCGGGAGGTTACCGGAACCCCCCGGGAGCTAGATGGGCCTTAGTGGGCCTTAGTGGAAAAGAGAAGGGGCAGCCCAAAGTGGGCCGCGCGCACCTCCCCTCCCCTCCCTTGGTCCGAATAGGACAAGGAGAGGGGGCCGGCCCCCCTCTCTCTTTTCCCCCTCCGCGAATCCTATTCCAACTACGATTGGGGGGGGGGGGATCCTACTCCCAGAGGGAGTAGGACTTTCCTGGCGCGCCTCTCCTAGGCCGGCCGCACCCCCCCCCCTTGATCCTTTATATACGGAGGCAGGGGAACCCAGAGAGAGACAAGTTGATCCACATGATCTTATTCTTAGCCGTGTGCGGCGCCCCCTGTCCTCGATAATATTGTAGCGGTGCTTAGGCGAAGCCCTGCCACGGTAGTACATCAAGATCGTCACCACGCCGTCGTGCTGACGGAACTCTTCCCCGACACTTTGCTGGATCGGAGTCCGGAGATCGTCATCGAGCTGAACGTGTGCTAGAACTCGGAGGTGCCATAGTTTCGGTGCTTGATCGGTCGGGCCGTGAAGACGTACGACTACATCAACCAAACACTTCCGTTGTCGATCTACAAGGGTACGTAGATCATACTCTCCCCTCTCGTTGCTATGCATCACCATGATCTTGCGTGTGCGTAGGAATTTTTTTGAAATTACTATGTTCCACAACAGTGGCATCCGAGCCAGGTTTTATATGTTGATGTTATGTGCACGAGTAGAACACAAGTGAGTTTTGGGCGATATAAGTCATACTGCTTACCAGCATGTCATACTTTGGTTCGGCGGTATTGTTGGACGAAGCGACCCGGACCGACATTACGCGTACGCTTACGCGAGACCGATTCTCCCGACGTGCTTTGCACATAGGTGGCTTGCGGGTGAAAGTTTCTCCAACTTTAGTTGAATCGAGTGTGGCTACGCCCGGTCCTTGCGAAGGTTAAAACAGCACCAACTTGACAAACTATCGTTGTGGTTTTGATGCGTAGGTAAGATTGGTACTTGCTTAAACCCGTAGCAGCCGTAAAACTTGCAACAACAAAGTAGAGGACGTCTAACTTGTTTTTGCAGGGCATGTTGTGATGTGATATGGTCAAGACATGATGCTAAATTTTATTGTATGAGATGATCATGTTTTGTAACCGAGTTATCGGCAACTGGCAGGAGCCATATGGTTGTCGCTTTATTGTATGCAATGCAATCGCGCTGTAATACTTTACTTTATCACTAAATGGTAGCGATAGTCGTGGAAGCACAAGCTTGGCGAGATGACAACGATGCTACGATGGAGATCAAGGTGTCACGCCGGTGACGATGGTGATCACGACGGTGCTTCGGAGATGGAGATCACAAGCACAAGATGATGATGGCCATATCATATCACTTATATTGATTGCACGTGATGTTTATCTTTTATTCATCTTATCTTAGTTTGATTGACGGTAGCATTATAAGATGATCTCTCATTAATTATCAAGAAGTGTTCTCCCTGAGTATGCACCGTTGCGAAAGTTCTTCGTGCTGAGACACCACGTGATGATCGGGTGTGATAGGCTCTATGTTCAAATACAACGGGTGCAAAACAGTTGCACACGGGGAATACTCAGGTTATACTTGACGAGCCAAGCATATACAGATATGGCCTCGGAACACGGAGACCGAAAGGTCGAACGTGAATCATATAGTAGATATGATCAACATAGTGATGTTCACCAATGAAACTACTCCATCTCACGTGATGATCGGACATGGTTTAGTTGATTTGGATCACGTAATCACTTAGAGGGTTAGAGGGATGTCTATCTAAGTGGGAGTTCTTTAAGTAAATTAACTGAACATAAATTTATCATGAAACTTAGTACCTGATAAGTATCTTGCTTGCTTATGCTTGATTGTAGATAGATGGCTCGTGTTGTTGTTCCGTTGAATTTTAATGCTTTCCTTGAGAAAGCAAAGTTGAAAGATGATGGTAGCAATTACACGGACTGGGTCCGTAACTTGAGGATTATCCTCATTGCTGTACAGAAGAATTACGTCCTGGAAGCACCGCTGGGTGCCAGGCCTGCTGCTGGAGCAACGCCGGATGTTGTGAATGTTTGGCAGAGCAAAGCTGACGACTACTCAATAGTTCAGTGTGCCATGCTTTACGGCTTAGAATCGGGACTTCAATGACGTTTTGAACGTCATGGAGCATATGAGATGTTTCAGGAGTTGAAGTTAATATTTCAAGAAAATGCCCGGATTGAGAGATATGAAGTCTCCAATAAGTTCTATAGCTGTAAGATGGAGGAGAACATTTCTGTCAGTGAGCATATACTCAAAATGTCTGGGTATAATAATCACTTGATTCAATTGGGAGTTAATCTTCCAGATGATTGCGTCATTGACAGAATTCTCCAATCACTGCCACCAAGCTACAAGAGCTTCGTGATGAACTATAATATGCAAGGGATGAATAAGACTATTCCCGAGCTCTTCGCGATGCTGAAAGCTGCAGAGGTAGAAATCAAGAAGGAGCATCAAGTGTTGATGGTCAACAAGACCACTAGTTTCAAGAAAAAGGGCAAAGGGAAGAAGAAGGGGAACTTCAAAAAGAACGGCAAGCAAGTTGCTACTCAAGAGAAGAAACCCAAACCTGGACCTAAGCCTGAAACTGAGTGCTTCTACTGCAAGCAGACTGGTCACTGGAAGCGGAACTTCCCCAAGTATTTGGCGGATAAGAAGGATGGCAAGGTGAACAAAGGTATATGTGATATACATGTTATTTGATGTGTACCTTACTAATGCTCGCAGTAGCACCTGAGTATTTGATACTGGTTCAGTTGCTAATATTTGCAACTCGAAACAGGGACTACGGATTAAGCGAAGATTGGCTAAGGACGAGGTGATGATGCGCATGGGAAACAGTTCCAAATTCGATGTGATCGCAGTCGGCACGCTACCTCTACATCTACCTTCGGGATTAATATTAGACCTAAATAATTGTTATTTGGTGCCAGCGTTAAGCATGAACATTATATCTGGATCTTGTTTGATGCGAGATGGTTATTCATTTAAATCAGAGAATAATGGTTGTTCTATTTATATGAGTAATATCTTTTATGGTCATGCACCCTTGAAGAGTGGTCTATTCTTATTGAATCTCGATAGTAGTAACACACATATTCATAATGTTGAAGCCAAAAGATGCAGAGTTGATAATGATAGTGCAACCTATTTGTGGCACTGCCGTTTAGGTCATATCGGTGTAAAGCGCATGAAGAAACTCCATACTGATGGACTTTTGGAACCACTTGATTATGAATCACTTGGTACTTGCGAACCGTGCCTCATGGGAAAGATGACTAAAACACCATTCTCCGGTACTATGGAGAGAGCAACAGATTTGTTGGAAATCATACATACAGATGTATGTGGTCCGATGAATATTGAGGCTCGTGGCGGATATCGTTATTTTCTCACCCTCACAGATGACTTAAGCAGATATGGGTATATCTACTTAATGAAACACAAGTCTGAAACATTTGAAAAGTTCAAAGAATTTCAGAGTGAAGTAGAAAATCATCGGAACAAGAAAATAAAATTCCTACGATCTGATCGTGGAGGAGAATATTTGAGTGACGAGTTTGGTGTACATTTGAAAAATTGTGGAATAGTTTCGCAACTCACGCCACCCGGAACACTACAGCGTAATGGTGTGTCCGAACGTCGTAATCATACTTTACTAGATATGGTGCAATTTATGATGTCTCTTACTGATTTACCGCTATCGTTTTGGGGATACACTGTAGAGACGGCCGCATTCACGTTAAATAGGGCACCATCAAAATCCGTTGAGACGACACCTTATGAACTATGGTTTGGCAAGAAACCAAAGTTATCGTTTCTGAAAGTTTGGGGCTGCGATGCTTATGTGAAAAAGCTTCAACCTGATAAGCTCGAACCCAAATCGGAGAAATGTGTCTTCATAGGATATCCAAAGGAGACTATTGGATACACCTTCTATCACAGATCCGAAGGCAAGACTTTTGTTGCTAAATTCGGAAACTTTCTAGAGAAGGAGTTTCTCTCGAAAGAAGTGAGTGGGAGGAAAGTAGAACTTGACGAGGTAACTGTACCTGCTCCCTTATTGGAAAGTAGTGCATCACAGAAAACTGTTTCTGTGACACCTACACCAGTTAGTGAGGAAGCTAATGATGATGATCATGAAACTTCAGAACAAGATACTACTGAACCTCGTAGATCAACCAGAGTAAGATCCGCACCAGAGTGGTACGGTAATCCTGTTCTGCAAGTCATGCTACTAGATCATGATGAACCTACGAACTGTGAAGAAGCGATGGTGAGCCCAGATTCCGCAAAGTGGCTTGAAGCCATGAAATGTGAGATGGGATCCATGTATGAGAACAAAGTATGGACTTTGGTTGACTTGCCCGATGATCGGCAAGCAATTGAGAATAAATGGATCTTCAAGAAGAAGACTGACGCTGACGGTAATATTACTGTCTACAAAGCTCGACTTGTCGCAAAAGGTTTTTGGCAAGTTCAAGGTATTGACTATGATGAGACCTTCTCACCCGTAGCGATGCTTAAGTCTGTCCGAATCATGTTAGCAATTGCCGCATTTTATGATTATGAAATTTGGCAGATGGATGTCAAAACTGCATTCCTGAATGGATTTCTGGAAGAAGAGTTGTATATGATGCAACCAGAAGGTTTTGTCGATCCAAAAGGAGCTAACAAAGCGTGCAAGATCCAGCGATCCATTTATGGACTGGTGCAAGCCTCTCAGAGTTGGAATAAACGCTTTGATAGTGTGATCAAAGCATTTGGTTTTATACAGACTTTTGGAGAAGTCTGTATTTACAAGAAAGTGAGTGGGAGCTCTATAGCATTTCTGATATTATATGTAGATGACATATTACTAATTTGAAATGATATAGAATTTCTGGATAGCATAAAGGGATACTTGAATAAGAGTTTTTCAATGAAAGACCTCGGTGAAGCTGCTTACATATTAGGCATTAAGATCTATAGAGATAGATCAAGACGCTTAATTGGACTTTCACAAAGCACATACCTTGACAAAATTTTGAAGAAGTTCAAGATGGATCAAGCAAAGAAAGGGTTCTTGCCTGTGTTACAAGGTGTGAAGTTGAGTAAGACTCAATGTCCGACCACTACAGAAGATAGAGAGAAAATGAAAGATGTTCCCTATGCTTCAGTCATAGGCTCTATCATGTATGCAATGCTGTGTACCAGACCTGATGTGTGCCTTGCCATAAGTTTAGCAGGGAGGTACCAAAGTAATCCAGGAGTGGATCACTGGACAGCGGTCAAGAACATCCTAAAATACCTGAAAAGGACTAAGGATATGTTTCTCGTATATGGAGGTGACAAAGAGCTCATCATAAACGGTTACGTTGATGCAAGCTTTGACACTGATCCGGACGATTCTAAATCGCAAACCGGATACGTGTTTACATTAAACGGTGGAGCTGTCAGTTGGCGCAGCTCTAAACAAAGCGTCGTGGCGGGATCTACGTGTGAAGCAGAATACATAGCTGCTTCGGAAGCAGCAAATGAAGGAGTCTGGATGAAGGAGTTCATATCCAATCTAGGTGTCATACCTAGTGCATCGGGTCCAATGAAAATCTTTTGTGACAATACTGGTGCAATTGCCTTGGCAAAGGAATCCAGATTTCACAAGAGAACCAAGCACATCAAGAGACGCTTCAATTCCATCCGGGATCTAGTCCAGGTGGGAGACATAGAGATTTGCAAGATACACACGGATCTGAATGTTGCAGGCCCGTTGACTAAGCCTCTTCCACGAGCAAAACATGATCAGCAGCAAGGCTCCATGGGTGTTAGAATCATTACTGTGTAATCTAGATTATTGACTCTAGTGCAAGTGGGAGACTGAAGAAAATATGCCCTAGAGGCAATAATAAAGTTGTTCTTATTTCCTTATATCATGATAAATGTTTATTATTCATGCTAGAATTGTATTAACCGGAAACATAATACATGTGTGAATACATAGAAAAACAGAGTGTCACTAGTATGCCTCTACTAGACTAGCTCGTTAATCAAAGATAGTTATGTTTCCTAACCATGAACAAGGAGTTGTTATTTGATTAACGGGATCACATCATTGAGTAAATGACCTGATTGACATGACCCATTCCATTAGCTTAGCACCCGATCGTTTAGTATGTTGCTATTGCTTTCTTCATGACTTATACATGTTCCTATGACTATGAGATTATGCAACTCCCGTTTACCAGAGGAACACTTTGTGTGCTACCAAACGTCACAACGTAACTGGGTGATTATAAAGGAGCTCTACAGGTATCTCCAAAGGTACATGTTGGGTTGGCGTATTTCGAGATTAGGATTTGTCACTCTGATTGTCGGAGAGGTATCTCTGGGCCCTCTCGGTAATGCACATCACTTAAGCCTTGCAAGCATTGCAACTAATGAGTTAGTTGCGGGATGATGTATTACAGAACGAGTAAAGAGACTTACCGGTAACAAGATTGAACTAGGTATAAGATACTGACGATCGAATCTCGGGCAAGTAACATACTGATGACAAAGGGAACAACGTATATTGTTATGCGGTCTGACCGATAAAGATCTTCGTAGAATATGTAGGAGCCAATATGAGCATCCACGTTCCGCTATTGGTTATTGACCGGAGACATGTCTCGGTCATGTCTACATTGTTCTCGAACCCGTAGGGTCCACACGCTTAAGGTTACGATGACAGTTATATTATGAGTTTATGCATTTTGATGTACCGAAGGTTGTTCGGAGTCCCGGATGTGATCACGGACATGACGAGGAGTCTCGAAATGGTCGAGACATAAAGATTGATATATTGGAAGCCTATGTTTGGATATCGGAAGTGTTCCGGGTGAAATCGGGATTTTACCGGAGTACCGGGAGGTTACCGGAACCCCCCGAGAGCTAGATGGGCCTTAGTGGGCCTTAGTGGAAAAGAGAAGGGGCAGCCCAAAGTGGGCCGCGCCCCTCCCCTCCCTTGGTTCAAATAGGACAAGGAGAGGGAGCCGGCCCCCCTCTCTCTTTTCCCCCTCCGTGAATCCTATTCCAACTAGGATTGGGGGGGGGGATCCTACTCCCAGAGGGAGTAGGACTCTCCTGGCGCGCCTCTCCTAGGCCGGCCGCACCCCCCCCCCCCTTGATCCTTTATATACGGAGGCAGGGGAACCCCAGAGAGACACAAGTTGATCCACGTGATCTTATTCTTAGCCGTGTGCGGCGCCCCCTGCCACCATAGTCCTCGATAATATTGTAGCGGTGCTTAGGCGAAGCCCTGCGACGGTCGTACATCAAGATCGTCACCACGCCGTCGTGCTGATGGAACTCTTCCCCGACACTTTGCTGGATCGGAGTCCGGGGATCGTCATCGAGCTGAACGTGTGCTAGAAC
This sequence comes from Triticum aestivum, assembly GCF_018294505.1. Classification (NCBI taxonomy): domain Eukaryota; kingdom Viridiplantae; phylum Streptophyta; class Magnoliopsida; order Poales; family Poaceae; genus Triticum; species Triticum aestivum. Next base: position 736,770,622 of record NC_057800.1, read on the forward strand.
TCGGAGGTGCCGTAGTTTCGGTGCTTGATCGGTCGGGCCGTGAAGACGTATGACTACATCAACCAAACGCTTCCGTTGTCGATCTACAAGGGTACATAGATCATACTCTCCCCTCTCGTTGCTATGCATCACCATGATCTTGCGTGTGCGTAGGATTTTTTTTGAAATTACTACGTTCCACAACACCGTAGTCTCGTACGCGGCCCGCCGGTGAGAAACTAGCGTCCGCCGCACTTCCACCTCGAAGCCCTAGCCACCGCTAGAGGGGAGTCTAGGCTTTCGGGGAAAAAACGGCATGCCGTCATATATGTACATACCTGAATACCTACAAAAATACACATAGCAAGCTTGTATGTCCCTTCCAAATAAATATTTGCTCGCTGATGGTGACTAAGAGCTGGCTGGACTCTGAACCACCGTTCCTGGTCAGAAGCCTTTTGGCGGATGACCGTAGGAGCTCTTTTGTTTGAATAAAACTTTCATGATTTCATGCAAAAAATTCTCCTAAAAAACATTGATACGGGTGCCCCCAATGTCATGAGAGTAACATGGACTTTTGAAAAAAAATAAGCGCACTTGCCAGCCGCATGCCTGATGAGAGCTCCGCTCTGCAGGCGCCCGTTGGCGCTACCGGCGCTCACTAGCGACGCCTAGTGGGCCGGCCCACCAAGTGAATCAATAGTGAAACACGAAGAAAAAAGGGCACTAATCAAGATATAGAACCGCTAGAATTCAAACCCAGCACCTGAATGTTGGCAGTTTAACACGATAACCACCACACCATTCTAACTCGTCTGTATAATAGAACAAAACCGTACTAGTTAACGTTTCCTTTAGAAAACGTTAACGTATAACCAATATAAATTATTTTCTAAAAACGTAAATTATAAATCACGATCATTGTTTTTTAGAAAAAGGTTCATAAAATTTTAAAAGTTCATCGAATTTAAAAAATATTTCATTGACTTTGGTAAAATAATCATCGATATGAAAAAAGTTCATCGATATTGAAAAGAGTTCATTGATTACAATTTTTTATTATCGATTTACAAAAAAATTCATCGATTTTTACAAAAAAGTTCATTGATTTTGAAAAAGTCTTCATCGATTATGAAAAGAGTTCATGGATTTACAAAAACGTTCATTGATTTTACAAAAAAGTTCATCGATTTTGAAAAGAGTTCATCGATTTACAAAAAAGTTCTTCTTTTTGTTCATCCGTTTTGAAAAGAGTACATCGATTTACAAAAAAGTTCATCGATTTTACAAAGAAGTTCATCGATTAAGAATAGAGCTCATCGATTATGAAAAGAGTTCATCGGTTTCGAAAAAAACTTCATCGATTTACAAAAAAGTTCATCGGTTTTGAAAAGAGTTCATCAGTTTTGAAAATAGTTCATCGGTTTCGAAAAATAAGTTCATAGGTCTTGAAAAAAAGTTCATCGTTTTTTCAAAAAAGTTCATCAATTATGAAAAGAGTTCGTCGGTTTTGAAAAACAACTTCATCGATTTACAAAAAAGTTCATCGGTTTTAAAAAGAGTTCATCAGTTTTGAAAAGAGTTCATTTGTTCAAAAAAAGTTCATAGGTTTTAAAAAAAAGTTCATCGGTTTTAAAAAGAGTTCATCAGTTTTGAAAAGAGTTCATCTGTTCGAAAAAAAGTTCATAGGTTTTAAAAAAAGTTCATCAGTTTTAGAAAGAGTTCATCAGTTTTGAAAAGAGTTCATCTGTTCGAAAAAAAGTCCATAGGTTTTAAAAAAAAGTTCATCGATTTACAAACATAATTATCAATTTTACAAAAAAATGTTCATCGATATTGAAAATACTTCATCGATTATAAAAAGAGTCCATTGATTTTGAAAAAGAGTTCATCTAAATTAGCAAAAGAAAAAATAATAAAAAAACCGTTCCATATAAAAAAGGAAAACAAAAAATAAAAAGAACAAAACAAAACCGTTCCAAATAAAAAAAAGAAAGACGAAAAACGGAAAAATATAAAAGACATGGAAAATATAAAAAGACATGTAAGTAGAAAAGGACGGAGTGGCAGTAGCTGAAAAACTCTAGGTAAACTGTTCGAGTTGTTGTTGCATCGCGCGAATGATCGTGAGGTCGCTTTATCGAATCCCGCTGGATGCGCTCTTGTATTTTCTGTTTACAATTGAAAAAAAGATAAGATGAGCCGAGCCCAACTAGCGCGGCTGCAGGCTTCGTTTTGCAAAAAAAAAAACAATAATAACCGACGCCTGCAGCGCCATATAGAGATTGCCTGCCTAATTGCTTCTCAAAACGAAGAGCATTCTATGGTGGGCCTTTGCAAGCCAGCTAACTCCACATGCCTAGTTTTGGCTGGGTAGCCACGATTGGTTGTTAGGCCAAGAAAAAACACAATAATACAAGAAGACCTAGACCGAGACTTGCCGCGCAACGACTGTTCCGCAAAAACACAATATTTGAGAAACGAGATTATGAAGAGGCGGAGATCAAGAGTGGATTGGCTAAGGGCGGGCGACCGAAACACACAGTATTTCCAGAACCGTGCTTCTCACAGGAGGAGGAAAAACACGGTAAAGTCGCTGCTGCGGTCGGATGGAACGAAGTGCTCCGATGATAAGGGAATGAGGGAGATGGCAAGGGAGTTTTACTCGCTTCTGTTTGCCACCCAGGGCACATCAAATACGCAGCATATCCTAGATAATATTGAGGTGGTTGTCACGGAGGCAATGAATACCAAACTGGATGCTGCAATTTCCGACGAGGAGATTGAAAGGGCTCTCTTCCAAATGGGACCTACAAAGGCACATGGGCCGGACGGGCTACTAGCCCTCTTTTACCAGCGGCACTGGCCTCTGGTGAAAGAAGAAGTATGTAAGGCAATCCGCGAGTTCCTAGGTGGGGGCCAGATTCCAGAGGGTTTCAATGATACAATTTTGGTGTTGATACCCAAGGTGAAGGCGTCGGAGATGCTATCACAGTTCAGACCGATAAGCTTGTGTAATGTGTTGTATAAGATCGCGGCTAAAGTTCTTGCTAACCGGCTTAAGGTTGTGCTCCCTATTCTGATCTCAGAGGAGCAAAGTGCTTTTGTTCCGGGGAGGCTCATCACCGACAACGTTCTCGTGGCATACGAATGTGTGCATGCCATCCGGAAGAGGAAAAGGAAAAAACCATTGTGTGCCGTTAAATTGAATATGATGAAAGCTTATGATAGAGTGAAGTGGTCTTTTCTTCAACAGATGATGACTAAGCTGGGTTTTTCTCATTCATGGAGAGCCATGGTTATGAGATGTGTCACTTCTACAACATTCTCAGTGAAACTTAATGGCAGTCTATCCGATGGTTTTCTCCCTACACGAGGGTTGCGCCAAGGAGACTCCATCTCCCCCTATTTGTTTTTGTTTTGTGCAGAGGGCTTCTTGGCGCTTCTCAAGCAGGCACAACGGGAGAGGGAAATACAGGGGGTGTTGTTTGGGCGCACTGGCCCCATAATCACACACCTACTGTTTTGCGGACGATGTATTGTCTTCCTTGAGGCCTCACAATCCAACTTGGCGCGCCTTCGGCAGATTCTTATCACATACGAGGAGGCATTAGGACAAAAGGTGAATCTGGAGAAGTCCTCCATCTTTTTTGGAAAAGGCTGTAATGACGAGGTTAACGCTAATTTGAGAATGTGGTGGGTATTCAATCCGAGGCCCTTAATGAAAAATACGTGGGGTTACCAACCATGGTGGGCAAGTCCAAGGACGGGTGCTTCAAGCATGTTCAAGAATCATCTAGAGGGAAGGTAATGGGGTGGAAAGGACAGGGTTTGTCGAAGGTAGCAAGGGAGGTACTTGTCAAGTCGGGGTTGCAAGCAACACCGACTTACTCGATGAGTTGCTTCCAGCTCTCCAAGAAAATGTGTTGGAAGCTGAAATCTATTTCTTCTAAATTCTGGTGGGGGGCGGCCGACGGCGAGCGCAAAGTTCATTGGGTGGCCTGGGACAAAATGTGCACAAGGAAGCAGGCAGGTGGGATGGGTTTCCGGGACTTTGAGATGTTTAATCAAGCTCTCCTGGCCAAACAAGTCTGGAGGTTACTAATATATCCAATATCTTTATGTGCAAAAGTGCTTAAGGAAAGGTATTATGAAGATATGGATGTTATGGCTGCTCCTTGTCCACAGGGGTGTTCCTATACATGGAGAAGCTTGATGCATGGAAGAGACCTTCTAGCACGTGGGCTAATATGGCGTGTTGGGGAAGGGACAAAGATAAACGTGGTCCATGACAATTGGATCCCGCGAAATGGTAGCATGGTGCCGTTGGGTGCCACCTAAGTACCGAACACAGTGAAGGTTGCGGACCTGCTTACACCGGATGGCACAACTTGGGATGAGGAAAAACTGCAGCAGGTGTTTACTCCGAGTGATGTGCATGATATCAGACAAATTTTGATCGGAGGACCGGGCAAGGAGGACTTCCGGGCATGGAATTATACTAAAAATGGAGTATTTTCCGTCCGGTCGGCATACCACTTGGGTATGGCACTGTAGGTGGCGACGAAGGCACTGTCCTCCTCGTCAAGTTCGGTGGCTGATTATCGGAGCTGGATGGAGCTATGGGCTGCGGACGTCCCCAACAAGGTCAAGATCCATGGTTGGCGTATGCTAAAAAATGGTTTGGCTGTAGGGGCAGAACTGTTACGCCGGCATGTGAAGCCTGGGGTCTTCTGTATTGCGTGTGGGAGAGAAGAGACAATTATTCATCGGATGTGGTGCTGCCCTCACTCCATGCAGTTCTGGAAAGTGCTTGGCAAAGGAGTTGGGGCGCCCCTGGCGCTGCTGCCCACACATATTGACAGGGTAGACAACATGCGAACCTGGGTGCTGGATTGGCTGGCGGCAGCGTCAAATGAGGAGAAGAGGGTGGTGATGAGGGCGTGGTATGAACTGTGGCTTGCAAGGAACAACGCACAGGATAGCGGACGTATAGAGGACCCGTCCCTGATTGCAGATAGAGGAAACTAATGCGAGGCCACCTACTATGCGCAACAAAGAGGTCTGGACGAAACCAGAAGAAGGGTGGATGAAGGTCAATACTGATGGTGCACTAGCTAAGCAAGGAGGATCAGGAGGAGGTGGACCGGTCGTTCGAGACCACCATGGCGTGTTCGTGGCAGGAGCGTGCCATTTTTTCCTAGCTACTACGGATCCAGAAGTTGCTGAGCTCCTAGCGTGCTGTCGGGGTGTTCTTCTAGCACAAGAAAACGATGTCCAGAAGATGGTGTTCGAGATGGACTCGCTGAACGCGGTTGGGAAGATCAACAACATCGAGAGGGATCTCCTGACGTCAGGTCAGGTCGTCCAGGAGATTAAGGAGCTACTTACCCAGTTCCAGGAGGTTAGAGTTGTTTGGGTTCATCGCTCCGCAAACGTAGTCGCTCATAGACTAGCTAGGGAGAGTTGCTATAGGGGGTTATGCCATTCTTGGCGCCATGTAAGCTCAGACATTCCCTCTGATGGGGCAGTAGAGCACTAGAGAAATAAGGCAACGTTCCCCTCAAAGAAAAAAAGACAGTCCCCTTAATTAATACAATTTTTGTGTGGTTGGTGCTGATTAGGGATTCCCAAGAAGCTTCCGCGTCCCTTCACGATACTTTAAACGGGTTTGCTAAATCTCATTCGAATGAGAAACTAATTGGTCTCATTCAATTTTTCGACCGTCCGATCGAGCCACGCGACGATTCGTGCTTCCTCCAGGTGGACTGCTTCGTAGCGACGGGAGGCGCAGCCCATCTGTTTGTCCCGCTCGTGGACCGTTCTGTTTTCTTTTTTTCTTCTCTTTTTTGTTTTGTCGGGCCGGAAGCGACGCAGGGGGGTAGCGAGTTGTTGCGGGCTGGGCCTCTGAATTGTTTTTGTTTTGTTTTTGGGCCGCGCTTGTTCAGAATCTGAACGGTCTAGCCCTGCTACTAATGTCCAGACGTGTTTGCTGTCGTCACTCTCCTCGCCTCCTCGCCCCACTCTCCTCGCCTCTGTTCCCCTTCCCATCGTCTCTTTTTCTTCCCGTGGTCTGTTTCCCTTCCTCCTGTGATTTTTCAATCTAAGCGTGGAAGTACTTGGTGGGCTTGTGGCAAGAGAGATGGCAGGGGAGGCCGGCGAAGTGAGTTTTGGTTTGCTTTTCTTGTCATTTTTGTAGATTTGTTTTTTGCATTCTAGGGTTTGTTCTACTGTAGTTCATCATTAACTTGGGGGAGGGGAGGGGGGCGGGGTGATGAATGTTTTTTGAGTGTGGAATGCTCATGTTTGGTCTAGAGCGATTTAAATGTTTTTTGATTGTGCTCCTAGGTACAGATTCTACTCTGTATGTAGTTGTTCGTCTGCATATAGCTGCTAAATAGTAATCATAGGCACAGATCCTGCCTTGTATTTTTCATAGATACATACACTGACTGGAACCAAGAATTGTAAAATATCAAGGCTTCAGTTTTATTTTACCAAATGTCCTATCAATAGCTGTTTTTGGATCCCCTGTTTATCTTTTTTTAGATCCCCTGTTTGTGGGACTATATGCAGCAGATAGCACCCAGATCCTCTTCTGCTTATCTATGGTAGATAAAGTCCCTAGGCAATAATGTCATGACTTTGTTTTTTGTGATGAAAATCTCTTATGTGTGCATCAAGTTTTCCTTTTTCTTTTGTGATAATTGCCTGCTCTGGTTCTTCTTCATTTTTCAGTAGCTGCCTTCCAGTCTGTTTGTTGGTTGATGTTCTTGCTTGTTCTGATTTTGCGTATCATTTCCATGTGTTTTCTGAATGGGCACCTGCTGCATATTATTTGATTGCTTATACATTGCATGGCTTCCATATTATTAAGGTGTCTCTCAAACAGGGGGCTGCCCTCTGTTTTTTATGGGTTGTGCTTGATTTTTTAGGAGCGCATATATGATTATGCCTTCTCTTAAGTTTATTCATCAGTCTCTTTTTACTTTATATGTTCGCCATGTGGAATTGATAACTTTGACTAGTTGGAGCTTGCTCGTGTTCTGTCTCCGGTTGATCGCCATAGTATGTACTGTAATACAACTCTTTCCTGGAGCACTTGCGTGTGCAGAATTTTTATAGTCTGTTTTTTTGTTCTGTTTCCTTTTCATCGAGTCGATCATTCACTTTATGTATATAATTTTCGTTCTTAAGAACTAATAACTTACATCATGTAAATATAGTTTGTGAAATTAGAATCTCCTTCTTGTCGCAAAAGAAAGCGTACGTGATTTCGATTTCGCGTCATTTTTTGGCAGTGGAAACTAGCCTAAGGCCTTACCTGAAACCGTCCCTCTGCTCCTGCACAAGATTTCGAAGATACTCTATTATTTTCGTTTGTCAGACACTTATACGCTTGAATATATTTTAAGTTAATTTAGTAATTTCAGTCAATCCCCACCATGGTAGTCTTGAACAGATGAGTCAAGGAAAAGAGTGGCCTTGGAGTGTCTAGTTATCAGATATGTGCTTTTCCATTTTGGTTTAGGTCATTTTGTTATGTTCAGTCAGTTCTGTGATCCATGCACATAATTGTTTTTGTAATTTCAGTCAATCCTCATTCTGAAAGAAGACTGTTGCCCATCCGGTTTCAGGCCGCCCGACTTTGGACCTTTGAGGAAATGCTTGCAGTCAGCCTGTCCCTTAACTGTTTTTTTATGTTCTCAGGTTTTTTCTTGTGAGCTATGTGGGAACTTTTGCCATGGCGGTGCTGACAACAACTTCAAGATCGACATTCGTGATGAGTTCCTGTCTAAAGCGGTAATCAGTAAGTATTTTGCGCCTTTATGTACTTTGTTATTTGTTTCCTAGTTCAGCCGCAGTGCATCAATCAAGTGGTGCATCATTTTTGTACAAGTCATGGTAAAATTCTTTGCGTATTTTGCCATGGATGGTCGCGCTCTTTTGTATTCAGTCATGTTTTTTCTATGTTATCTGCATTTTCCTGATTATTATTATTTTCTTTTGTTTTTTACATTTTTTTGTAGACTGTGCCATGCAATGCAAGAGTCTACGATCAATGGCGTTACCAGCGACTACATGCGTTTTTAAGCGCATGGACGCAAGTACTCTGTCGACATTGTGAAGGGGGCACACAGGACCACAATCAAGGGGAGTGGCTGGAAGAAATTCACTTCTGAATTTTCTCTTCAGAAGGGTGCTGTGGTCATTTTTGACTTGGACAGGCGTCCCCGCCAGGCACATGTTGTTGTTCAAAGTGATGACTTGGACATAGTTGAAGGAAGCTCTTCAGACGGGGATGCTAATGAAGAGATGATAGATGGAGACATCACAGATGTGGATGAAGACGGTGGCAGCATAAAGATCGAGTATACAAGGGGTCTAACTCTGAATGATGCACAACAGGGCATTCTCAATGAACTGGTGCTCAACTTCAAGTCCAAGTTTTTAGGAGTATCTTTTGTACACTGTCTTACTACAACTGACACTCAAGTTGGACAAATGGTATGTTTTGTTGTTTCTTTTTTATTAAAATTTGCTTTTTGTGTTTACTTTATTTTTGTTTATATGCATATTTGTTTTCTTAAATGCATGTAGTTTTTGTTGCGTTGCTTCAAGCTTTTAATTTTTATGTTTTTTGTTTGCTATTCTTTGTTGTGGATACAGAAAGTACCAGAGAGGGTTGCTACAAGCTTAAACATCCCTAAAGGAGGGTTGGCTGGTGTTCGTTTAAGCAGTGGGGAGGCAAAGACTCGCGTCGAATACCAGACGTCTACTGATGGATGTATAGCTTTCAACAAAAAGCAGTGGAGGCGTTTCCTTTCAAAGACTACCCTGGGAATCAACGACTGCATCTTCATGTTCTTCAAGGCCAGCAAGAAGTCTTACATGAATGTTACTGTTGTCATCAGCAAGCTTTAAGTTTCATTTTCTTTTCGAGAAGCTATGTTCCTAGTTATGTAGTATGCTGATGCAAAACATCGCTGCGGTCTTTTTTTAT
>NC_057800.1:736781812-736782450 GCF_018294505.1 Triticum aestivum
TGTTTGTCGAGGGTTCCCACTTGCATGTCCACCATCGACTCGCAACTGGAGTGTGTGTGTTTCTCGAGGGTCCCTAGTTGCAAGTCGAGCATCGAGTCGCAACTAAGGTTGTTTGTGTTTTGTCGAGGGCCCCCAGTTGCATGTCAACCATCGACTCGCATCTACGAGGAGTGTGTGTTTGTTGAGCGTCCCCAGTTGCATGGTGACCATCTACTCGCAACTAGTGGGTGTGTATGTTTTTGTCGTGGCACCTAGTTGCAAGCCGAGCATTGACTCGCAACTAAGGGTGTTTTCTGTTTGTCGAGGGTCCCTAGTTGCGTGTCAATAACCGTCTCGCAAAATAGGGGGGAGTGTGTGTGTGTGTGTTTGTGTTTGTCGAGGGTCCCCAGTTGCATATCGACCATCGACTCGCAACTACGGGGAGTGTGTGTTTGTCGAGCGTCCCCAGTTGCATGGCGACCATCGACTCGCAACTAGGGGCATGTGTGTGTTTGCCGAGAGATCCTAGTCCCATGTCGAGCTTTTTCGTCTCGCAACTAAGGGGTGTGTGTGTGTTTGTCGAGGGTACCCACTTGCATGTCCACCATCGACTCGCAACTGGAGTGTGTGTGTTTCTCGAGGGTCCCTAGATGCAAGTC
>NC_057800.1:736783498-736783796 GCF_018294505.1 Triticum aestivum
ATCGACTCGCAACTAGGGGCATGTGTGTGTTTGTCGAGAGATCCTAGTCCCATGTCGAGCTTTTTCGACTCGTAACTAAGGGGTGTGTGTGTGTGTGTTTGTCGAGGGTTCCCACTTGCATGTCCACCATCGACTCGCAACTGGAGTGTGTGTGTTTCTCGAGGGTCCCTAGTTGCAAGTCGAGCATCGAGTCGCAACTAAGGTTGTTTGTGTTTTGTCGAGGGCCCCCAGTTGCATGTCAACCATCGACTCGCAACTACGAGGAGTGTGTGTTTGTTGAGCGTCCCCAGTTGCATGG
>NC_057800.1:736786700-736788973 GCF_018294505.1 Triticum aestivum
GAGATCCTAGTCCCATGTCGAGCTTTTTCGACTCGCAACTAAGGGGGGTGTGTGTGTTTGTCGAGGGTCCCCACTTGCATGTCCACCATCGACTCGCAACTGGAGTGTGTGTGTTTCTCGAGGGTTCCTAGTAGCAAGTCGAGCATCGACTCGCAACTAAGGTTGTTTGTGTTTTGTCGAGGGCCCCCAGTTGCATGTCAACCATCGACTCGCAACTACGAGGAGTGTGTGTTTGTTGAGCGTCCCCAGTTGCATGGCGACCATCGACTCGCAACTAGTGGTGTGTATGTTTTTGTCGTGGCACCTAGTTGCAAGTCGAGCATCGACTCGCAACTAAGGTTGTTTGTGTTTTGTTGAGGGCCCCCGGTTGCAAACCGAACATTGACTCGCAACTACGGGGAGTGTGTGTTTTCTTGGGGCCCCTAGTTGCATGCCGCCCATCGATTCGCATCTAGTGGTGTGTATGTGTTTGTCGTGGTACCTACTTGCAAGCCGAGCATCGACTCACAACTAAGAGTGTTTGTGTTTGTCGAGGGTCCCGAGTTTCGTGTCAATAACCGTCTCGCAACTAGGGGGAGTGTGTGTGTGTGTGTTTGTCGAGGGTCCCCAGTTGCATACCGATCATCAACTCACAACTAGGGGCATGTGTGTGTTTGTCGAGAGATCCTAGTCCCATGTCGAGCTTTTTTGACTCGCAACTACGGGGGTGTGTGTTTTTGTCGAGGGTCCCCACTTGCATGTCCACCATCGACTCGCGACTGGAGTGTCTGTGTTTTTCGAGGGTCCCTAGTTGCAAGTCGAGCATCGACTTGCAACTAAGGGTGTGTGTGTTTTGTCGTGGGCCCGCAGTTGCATGTCCACCATCGACTCGCAACTACGGGGAGTGTGTGTTTTGTCGAGCGTCCCCAATTGCATGGTGACCATCGACTCGCAACTAGTGGTGTGTATGTTTTTGCCGTGGCACCGAGTTGCAAGCCGAGCATTGACTCACAACTAAGGGTGTTTGTGTTTGTTGAGGATCCCCAGTTGTGTGTCAATAACCGTCTCGCAAATAGGGAGAGTGTGTGTGTGTGTGTGTGTGTTTGTCGAGGGTTACCAGTTGGATGTCGACCATCGACTCACAACTAGGAGGCGTGTGTGTGTGTGTGTGTGTTTGTCGAGGGTTACCAGTTGGATGTCGACCATCGACTCACAACTAGGAGGCGTGTGTGTGTTTGTTGGTGCCCCTACTTCCATGTCGACCTTTTGACTCGCAACTAAGGGGAGTGTGTGTATTTGTCGAGGGTCCCTAGTTGTAAGCCGACCATCCGGCGAGGAGTTTTAATTTGTTAGATTCAGAGCACCATAGCATTTCTGAACTTTTTAGAGCGTGGTTTTGTAGTGGACATCTTTTTGTTGGTGACCTTCATAAGTATTAGGCTATCATTGATGGCAAACAGGCTCCAAGATGTCGTTCGTGCATGCTCTCTTTTTGCATAGATAAACGACTCTAGCACGGCGGGCAATTTCTTGGCTGTTTGTACAAGAAAGACACCGGTGTTTTTTTGTCAGCACGCGCGAGCCTGATAGGCGGAAAAAGTCGTGCTCGAGTGTCCCATGCACCCATGGTGGACTTTTTATTGCAAGTTGACCATTGAGTTTTTGTAACAGCTCAAATAGCTCTACAATAACTTGTTTTTTTAACTCAATTTTTTTAAGTTTTTTGTCAATGTTCCAATTTATTTTGTCTTTTTTTTGTCTCGCAAAGTTTTGAAGTTTTTCCTCACTGCCTACTTGCTAGTTCAAACTACAAACAAGAATGTTTTTTGCTACTACGGGAGGGAAGCATCATTTCTGTAATTGTTTTTAAGTTTTCCCAGGGGGTTTTCTGCAATATCTCAAAGCACCAACGGATCTCTCATAATTATCCACACCGACACATTTACTCTGTCCATTTTTTGTGTGCCACTGTTTGAATTGGTGGAGGTGGAGCAGAGGAGGAAGACACGGGGCGACTACCTCGAAGGCGATGGCGACCGAGCTGGGCGCCGACGACCCCCCCGTAGTTCACCTCCGCGCGATGGGCGAGGCACTCACCACGGACATGGCGGGAGAGCGCCGCGTGGCATGACCACTATCGACGACCTCTGCACCGCAGACAAGCCAGCGTCGCGCGCCGTCCCCACTGTCCGCGACCTCTGCGCCGCCAACAACCCAACATCGCGCGCTGTCCCCACCGTCCCGGAGTTCGCCCCATGCGAGGAGCTGCCGAATCCAGTGAGAAGCACACATCT
>NC_057800.1:736789180-736804172 GCF_018294505.1 Triticum aestivum
CGCGCGCCCCCCTTCTCTGAACCTCCTTAATTTTTGTTCGTTCACATCGTCAAAATCAGTCAGTATTGTGGCCATCAAGTCTAATTCGTCATGGCAGTGTGTACGCCTGAATTTTGTAAGGCTGCTTCCGTGTCCTTGAAGGCTAAGGAATTGCTACCTGTGTGCTTGAAGTCTAAGCAATTGCTAGCCATTAGTGTGCACCCTGAATTTCTGAATTCTGAATTGCTAGCCGCCAGTGTGTCTTTTGAAGGCTAAGGGAATTGCTAGCTGACACTTTTTTGTGTGTGTATGTTTCGTAGGGTCCTTGATGTTTGTATGCTCTGTTTTTATGTTGGTCCTTGAAGCGTCCACGGTAGAAATGCAAATACTGAACATATACAATTATTTTGGTTAATCTGCGGAATGGACAGAGCTTTGAGCCAAGATGTGGTCATCAGCTAGAAATGAAATGGGAGCTGGCATATTTTGTTTGTTTGTTCTTTTTGAATTGATGTTTCCATCCCCAGCTAGCAATGAATGCAGGAGGGTTAAGTGTGTTGCAGTTTTTGTTTTGTTCTCTTCATGAAAATTAGTCAGTATTTGTGGCCATCCAACTTGAAACTCTTTGTCGCAGTGTTCATCATGGAATCCTTTTTCAAAAGGCTAAGGGGAGGTGAGGGGCGGTAGGCGTTAGTTTATGCATGTAACTATGTATGATTTGTTCTCGTTAGATAATTTTTTCAGAGTTGACTCTCTAATTGAGTTGTAGCTAACATTTGTGTTGACTCTCTAATTGAGTTGTAGCTAACATTGTGTTTTTTATATTCAGAGAGTGTGACTCAGCAGTTAGTATTTAGTGAGGATTATCTTTTTATTTTTTTAGCAGTTTGATATCATATCCTTTATTTTTTTTGTAAGGGCTTCCTCAAGCTATTATGCCTAATGCTTTGTCTGCCCAACTATAAGTGCACCATTAGTGCAACATATATTTACAAGTAGATTTTTACATGCGTTCCACCCACTCTGTTTTGTCTGCGCACAAGCGAATAACATTGATGTCAAATGTATTCCTGAATAGCGACCAGTAACTCTACAAAATCACTTCAGCTAGCTGACAAATGAGGAGGATCAGTCAATGTTCAGATAGTTTGATACATCATTTTCAGTAATTTTCAGTAATCTGTTTTTTTCATCAGAGAATTGACCATCAGTCAATGTTCAAAGTTTTTCAAATCATGCGTGAATGCTTAGAGAAGATGGCTTCATCTTTTGTTTTTCCTTTCCGAGTAGTAGTCTCAGCTTTTTTAAATACTCGTTGTTTTGGTTTAATTAGTTTTTTAACTCAGTTTTTTATTGTGTGTTTTTTTAAACAGGAGGTTCTTAGCAAAGTTACTATTCCTGAGGCTTTGGAGTCAGACAACTACAGTCAACAAGATGACTCAGGGGATGATAGCATGAATGAACAAGAGGAGCAAACTATAGTTGATATGACAGAATCAGACGCATCAGACGGCATGCTGATCGATGGCCTGAGAACATTTGTAATTGTGCTCAGAACTAGAAGAAGCTATTCTTTCTTTTCTTTTTTTGTGTTGTTTTTCATAAGTTCGATTCTTTGACAGAAACTTTCCTTTATTTATACAGTTATAGAAGAGACAAGAGAGGAAGCTGGAGAGGAGTGCTTTGAAAGAAAAAAGGAAGAAAGTAACTTTGTGCTTTTTGTAGTTTTTTTCATTCTTATCATTTCTAAGCCATAACCAAAAATCTGTTGTAGAAAACAATACGCCTCAGTATTTTTAATGCTTGCTATTTGTTTTATTTCCAGAGGACAAGGGCAGAGAAAGGAAAAGCCAAACGGCACATTAACAAAGAAAGAGCACCTGCTTACAGCAGGTTCAGCATTGGATATTTCGTGAAGATTGTTGATGTTGTGTGCAAAAGCAATCACAGGATGGAGGTTGTGAGGGACGGTGGTTTTGGATACTTGCTTGAGCTAGATGATTGTTATGTTCCACGACCATTCGCACAGTGGGTCGCGGACAACATATCCACAAAAGATGAAACAATTGTACTTGACGGGAAATCAATTGCTCTCAACCCTGAAGCCGTATCATTAGTTCTTGGTATACCAGCAGGCGGAACAAAGATCAGAGTGCTAGACGAGGAGTGTGGGAAAGCAGAGTTCCTATCACTGTTTGGGCTAACAGAACTTCCATCCATAAGTTTCTTTGGGAACAAGCTTAGGAACGAAGAACTGCCTGACGATGTTTATCTTCGGTGCTTCTTGACTGTCGCACTAGCAACCTTCCTGTGTCCCACATCCAGCACAAAGCCAAGCACCAAATATTTGGGAGCACTTGTGGATGTGTCAAAGTCAAAAGATCTTGATTGGTGCTCTTTTGTCCATACATGGAATATCTCCTATGTCAAGAAGTACCAAACAGACAAGATGAAGCAGAAACGGATAACAACCACTTTGGGAGGCTGCATTTATCAGCTAGCAGTATGCGCCTTCTTTTTGTTTATATGAAACTTTTTGTTATTTTTTTTGTTCTCACCATGTCCAAGATGAAGCATAAACTTGTGGAAGAATATTATTTTATGAGCACTGTGTTCTCACCAAACATTCTCAAGGTTTCATTTTTTTTATTTTGCAGGTTCGGTGTCTAGACTTCAACAATTTTGGATCAATAACAATTCCACCAGCACTACCCAGGGTTTGTTTCTGGAAAGGACAAACCATTAAACATTTCAGTGATATGCTAATTGGGAAAGATGGATTATATGGAGCTCTTCAAGTAAATATCATACTCTGCTATATTTTTTTCTTCTGTTTTATGTGTATCTTTTGTTTCTTACATCAACTCCTATTTATGTTTGTTTATTGTTTATTTCCATTTTTTGTCAGATAAAAGATGAGGCAGAAACTTGTTATGCAGAAACTGACGGTGCATGGGCAAGCACCGCCAAGAACTCAAACATTCGAAAAGCTATACAAAGGGTCTTAGGCAACTCTTTTTCAGATAAGGTAAAATGCGTCAGACTTGATTGAGAAAACAACTTCAACAATCAAATTTAGCTATTTTGGCTTCTCCTTTTTTCTATATTTTTTGATTTGTTTTTATGGAATCTTTTTCTGCTTGTTAGATCAAAGAAGATATATTCCTCAATTTCCAGGAGCGCGTAAAAGATCAAAACCTGACGACATGTCTGATAGCAAAACAAGTGCTGCTGGATACTTTGAACATTGTCTCTTCTTCTTTTAATGGCTCTCAACATACAGAGAAGTTAGAGTCATCCGAGCACTTGTACATGCCATACAGAGAAGTTAGAGTTGATTCTAATGGGATTGAAATTGGCAGTGGTATGTTATTACATCATTTTTTTCTTCATTCTAATTCATGTTGTGTTTTCTGTAATCAGACCCCCACTATATTTGTGGCAGATCGAAGAGGCAGGAAGAAGAGAATGAAGACGAGTACACAGCAGTCAATAACTTCAACAAGTAAGGATGTATTGTTGCAAGATAAAATAAAGGTATTTTTGTTCTTTTGTTTAGTCTTTTTAAATCCACATTTTTAGTGTGTAATTTTCAGTTCATTTTTTCTGTACCAAATTATGACGATGACCATGGCCACACCTCCAGCAAAGCACACCTGAAGTTGACACACAAGGAGTCAAAGCTGAATTGTAACCAATACCGTGTAATGGTCTTATAAATGAGCACAAAGATCAAGATGAAATGGTTAGTTTCATATAAAATACACAAGATCTAATGTTTTTATCCTTTTTTCTTAATTTTTTGTTATTTAACATGCAACTCTGTAAACTAATTTGACAGGAAGTAAATTCTGAAATTGGTAAAGGATGTACACATACAGTTGGACAATCGGTGCGTGCTGAATGCATTGCACTGCAACAAGAAGCCCACAAGGTTATATATCATATGTTTCTTTTTTGTCAACACATTTTTTTTCTTTTTAGCCAGGTGCATATAACTCTGACACCAACCACTTCAGTATTTTTTGTTGTGTTGCAGGGAGAAAGCATGAACAAGGTTGGCCCTCCTAAACACAACCAAGACACAAATATGTTGGACGGACATAGAAACATCCTCGAGCACAGTGTCAATGCTTGTCATATTGAAATAGAAGCACCAGAGAAAAGCACTAGCCTGAACTACATGCTATTATCAGCTAGATTGGCAAAAGCAGTGATGAGCACGACATAAGTTAACAATTCAAAGGAAGTATCCACCAAAGATGTACAGACAACATTCACAGGGTTTCAACATAACATTGTTAACAACAATAAAACACAGGTACACCCCCTGAGGAATACATTCGACTTTTTCTTAGTGTCATCATTCAAAGACGTTGTTCTGTCTGTTCTTTTTTGTATAGACCAACTGAACCTGTGTTTCTTCTATGAACATAGCATTGCATTGACACTAGTACCATGGAGCAACAAAATGAGAAGCAAGCAGCGGTGTCTGAATGTGTGGAACATCAAAACAACATTGACAAAGATGTTTTTCCAGGTAAAAACTTTCACACATTTCAGCCCCACGACAAAATCACTCCTGAGCATGTCTTTCTTTTTCTAAGATTTTTTGACTTGCTTTTGTTTCTTCATTTACTTGATTTTTGTTCATTTGTTTTCAGATCGAAACACTATGAATAATGTCAGCAATTACAAGAAGCACGTTGAACTTGATATAGATATCAACATAGCACTATCAAACAGTACTGCCTACATTTCTTCATTTTTCTATTTTTGATCAGACAGTATTTTTGTCTTTTTTGCATGTTTGCTGGCATCAATCCATTTCTCATTTGTTTTGTGCCTTTTTTCCTTTTTTCTTCTTCTTTTACATGACAACGGGATAGACGATAAGCAAGAACATGTCAAAGAGTTACAGGACACTTTGCATCCATTAGATATTGCAAGGCAAAAGTACTTCTTCACAGATGATGCGACACCTAGCTACAGAATTCTTCCAGACCATGATGATTGTGGGAATCAAATAACAGAGCCAGAATTGTGGCGCCCATTAGAGATGAACTCGGAAGACTATAATGCTCAAATAGAGGTAATTGTTTCTCCATAGCCCTTATTGCCTTTTTTTAGTTGTCATTTTTCTTACACACCCAGTTATATTTCTACAATTGTAGGAAGCAAAGAAAAAATATCCATGAAATACAAGCAAGGATGGCATCGAAGGACACACCCCGCAGGTACAAGCAAGGATGGCATCTTTTGCCTAGTGCACAAGTTCCTGTGATTCACCTAAAATTTCCTACAACCAATCTCCAACAGTTTTTGTTTTTTCATCTTTTTTGTATGTCTTTTCATAGGATGAGCAAGAAGCGCAAGGAGATTCCTCCATATAGTGTGCGCAGAGACAGCCTGTGTCCACAGGCATTTGCAAGTATAGAGACTTTCTTCCACAGTTTGAAGAAAAGGATGGCATCATCGACTTGGTATGTCTTTTTTTTGAAAAAAATTATCTTCGTTTCTCGCTTTCTCTTTTTCTGTTTTCTAATTCTCCTTAGTTTTTCCTGTGTTTCATTATAAAATACAACAAAACAATTTTTTCAGACATCGCCTGTTGCACGCATGTCACACACTTGGGACAGAGCAACAACATGCTACTCCCCAATGGGCAAATGGGACAGTGAGAACGATGAAAGTGCTACACACAAGTACAAGAAGGTATGACCATTTTTTTGTTATGTTTCTTATGTTCTTGTTTCCTCTATTTTTTTAGTTTTTTTATAAATTCTGGCTCTTTTTTAAATGTGTGTCAGTCTGCCCTCTAAAAGTGTGTTTTCGGTTTCTTTTTTGATTGGTTGCTAAACACGTCCTCTCAACATTATTTGCCATTTTGCAGAGATATTCAACAACAGCAATTTTAGGGAAAAGGCTTTTTTCAGATGAGTTTGATGAAAATGATGAACAAGAAGGCACTAAACACCAACCAATCCCTGTAAGTGACTACCTACATGTAAATTTGTTGAACAACTTTCTTTTTTATGTAGCTCTTTTTGACACCTCCTTCTCTGCAGCATCATCTTATTTTTTGCTGTCACACACACTAATCATAAATTGTGTGTGTTTATGATTTTTTGTAGGTGTCTCCGGATGTTCAAATTTTGGGGGAGAAATCATTCAATGGTTCATGCTCTAGTATGGTAAACACGACGGACAATTTATACAACATGAAGCTATCATTAGGCACTTCATCAAGTGGTAAAGAGAATTTGCCTCCAAAAAGGATAACACACCCAAGCAAGTGGCTCTCCTCACCATATGATCACAATGAGAGAGGACCTCTTCAGCCACATGAGATAGAGCTACACAGGGGCATAGTGGCACTAAGCAAAGTTGAACCTCACAGAAGGTTTTTTTTCTACACTCACATTTTTCCACTTTTTCCCCGTGATTAAATGGTTTTTGTTTTTTTGTTGCCTTCATTAACAATACTGGTTCTCAACCACCTGCAGCAAAGTGGTTGTGTTGATTGACAAAACAACCCTTTTCCTTGGACAACTTGGTGATTCATTTGGTGCGACTAGTCACGTCGAAGCATATGTTTTCAACGTTTTTTGTCAGATGCTCTTTCGAGAGAATCATCCAAGGAGATCAAAAACACACTACTTCTTCACTACACTAGGTGTAAGTACAAATAAATTTAATATCCAAGCACAACTCAACATATTTTCAACAGAGGGTTTTTTTGTACAACACTTTTTCTGGACTTCTTGGGTGGAAGATCAATAATTAATTTTCGTTCTTTTTCACAAATCAGGATTATTTTCTTGAAAATTGGAAATCTGAAGAAGGAAGGAGGGAAATGAAGAGAAAAGCACTTAGAAACTTCAATGGAGCTGGGAAAGCATTGCCTCTACACGAAAGTGATCGTGTATGCTTCTTTACACCAAACTATATTAATTTTTTATTTTTTGGGTTTTTATTATCCTTTTGTTTTTAATTTGTTGCAATCAAATTGTGTGTCCAAAAAATGCAGATCTTCTTTCCGTCAGTTCATGCCGAGCACTGGTTCTTGTTCGTTGTTGACATTATAGCAAGAAAGTTTGTCTTCCTAGATTCTTATTATGAAGGGAACACACCATTCCACATCGGGATCAGAGATTTGATGGTTAAAAACATTTTTTTCTAATCTTTTCTTTTTTTCTTATTTTTTCTCTAGATAAACAATTTCATAAAAACATGGGAAGATTCCAATCTGAGAGGAATGGGTTTCACAAAGTTTGGTGTAGAGTACCCAAACATGCCAAAGCAAATAGGAAGGTAAAACCTAGCTATTTCGTGTAAACATAAATTCAGAAGTACTGTTTGTTTTTCATTTTTTTATTATTTGATCTTTATTTAATTTTTTGTTGTTAAATTTTATGCAAAAAAAACAGCGATGCTTGTGGGATTTTTGCTCTTAACTGGATGCAAACGTGGGCTTCGCGAAATCCTCTGCAGCGACAGTTCACGATGAACGACGTAGTAGACGCAAGGGTCAGATTTGCTGTTGACATTCTGTTTAGTATTCACAACACATAGGATCAAGGCAAAAAACTCATCAAGAACTTCATGGTAAATTGTTATGTTTTGTACTTCTTCCATTCAAGCATAGTTTTTTCTTCTTTTTTTAGCAATTTGATTTGTGATACATAATTGTTTATCTTTTTCTCCTGTCTTTCCAATTTTTCTGTGTATTTCTTTTTGCGTTTGCCACTGTAAACAAAGTTACTTTTGTTTATCGTCTGTCATTTTGAGGTTACTAACTAGTTCTTTTTTTGTACTTCTTCAGAAGGTTAAGCAGCCAACCAAGCACAACATTTTCTGTAATGCATGGAGGAATACTACAAGAAGGTCTTTTAGCAAGATGATCAAAAACAATCACAAAAGTCAACATCACAAAGTGTCCGGTGTACATGGAGGAACGATATGATTTTCTTTTTCTGTTGAAAGGGAATCCAAGTTGTATAGCAGTGTCATAGAAACTGGTCATTAACCAGAAAACAATTCAGAATGTCTCATGTTGTTTTCAGATCAATATCGAAACATCGTTTTTTGAGTGTTCTTTTCTAAACTTTTTTATTCTTTTAAGTTTGATTATTTTCAGTATCCCTCTTTTTTCTAATATTTTCATGTCGTCTGTAGCGGCACTAACGAGAACATTTTGTTGCGCCTGTTCTCTACTTTGGTGCAGGATTTCAAAATTCTTTTGCGCATGAAATGTACTTTCTACAGCGCAATCGAAAAAGTAGATGAAAAAATTCAAGGAACCTACTATGTTAAGGTCAGTGTTGCTACTAGTACAACTGAAATTTATAACTTATGCATTTACTAAAACAGTACCAAAAGTGCTATCATCCATCAACAATCATAGTTCCTTCATGTTTTTTGTTCAGTGCCACAACAAACAACCAAAAACTTGAGTGAATTTACATTTTTTCAGTCATCACTTGCATATTTTCGCCTTCTTGAACTTCCAGTACACAAATTTTTATTTTTCTTTTCTTGCCTTCTTCCTCGGGTTTGCACCAGCTGGTCCCTTGCCTGTAGATGTGCCAGATGAGCCTACAAATTTTTTTCATCAAAATGAATAAAATGAACTACAAGTTCTTTTTTGTAATGCTGGAAAAACTAGGTAACACCAAAATAGAAAAGTTTTTGATGCAAAACTTGAGGTCTGTTTGCGGATGACTTTTTCTTTCTGGGCCAAATTGATATCTTCAGTACTTGCAGTACAAGAACTTTTATAATGACCAGGCTTCCCACACCGACTGCATGTGACTTTCTGTTTAGATGCTAAACTTTCCATGAAAGTTTTGTAACGTCCTTTTTGTGGACGCCCTTTTGACACTGCAACATCAGGATCTTGAAGTTTGTCTCCATAGCCATTAGGATGCGGTGCTGCATCAGTCTCTGTTGTGTCCTTGTCAACATTTGCTTGCTGCGCTTCTACAAGTTCATCCTCTTTAGTCATCTCATCCAACCTTTGTTGCACCCTTTCACATTCTGCTACAACATACAGATATTTTCTGTTTGTTGATGCACCGTCTGAGGCCATCTCATTGAGCCTGTTGGATAGCAGGGTATACCTTAAGTGTTGACTTCCAGCAGTTAGTTCCAAAGGAACAATGAAATGGATGTCCCGTATGTCCTTTGTATTTTTTGGCCTCCACCTTTCTATGTAATATTTTTCTAGAAGCACAGACATGTTGAGATGAGAAAGTACTCTCAAGACATGGCAACACACAATGCCATCTTTCTGAAATTTCCCACAGATACAACTGAACAACTGTTCCTGCAAGTTCACAATCACAACAAATCTTCGTGTTCTGAAATCCTTTTCAGCTAGCATTGGTGTCTTGTAGACTTCATATTTCACATTTCTCTCAACCTCTTCAACATGCAAATTCAGCACAAACTTTATCTGTTTTTGGAATCTGTAAAATATCTTTCTATTGTACATTTTTGCAGCTTGTATCTCGAGCTCACTTCGTGCCCAGAATGTCGGCGAAGTCGTTCTTGTGATAGAGTCTTGCTCCCTCTCCTTATCTTGTATGGTTTCTGAAATCTTCTGGTACTCTTGGAGGAAGCTGATCACATTGTGGGTTGATGTGATGTTGTCCTTGAAAATGGCGTTGGTGCCTTCACTACGCGCAGTAGAGTGAATGAAGGGGAAGAACTCCATCTTGAAATAGACAGGGACAAACCTTTTCCTTTTCTTCCACATGATTTGGAAATACTTCACATGCCCAATGTTGTATTTTTGAATCATCTCTGTCCACAATTGCTCAAACTCAGCCACTGTCAGAGAGTTGTGAATGATGTCACTGAAATCATCATGCAGTGTTTTATTTGCTGCAAAAGTCCTAGTACATTTTTCCTCGGCCTACTTCTTAATATGAAACAAACATCGCCTATGGCAGATATGCGGGAAAACTAAAGGGATAGCTGTCTTCATCCCAGCATCCTCGTCTGTTATGATTGTGGACGGTGATTTCCCACCCATGCAATGTAAGAATGTCTCAAACAACCATTGAAAGGTGTCAGCTGTTTCATTCTCTATGATTGAGCAAGCGAACAAACAGTTCTGCCCATGTCCTATGACACCAACAAAGGGAGCAAATGGGAGGTTGTATCTGTTTGTCTTGAATGTTGTGTCGAAGCTGAGGCAGTCTCCGTACAGCTCATACATTTTCCTAGAATACCCGTCAGCCCAGAAAATGCACAAAACTTTACTTGCGTCATCAGAGACTTTACTTGTTTTGAACGCATAGTAAAATTGTGGATCTTCAGCTTGCCTCTTCCTGAAATATGTGAGCACCTGCATCATGTCATTTTGATTGCTCTCTTTAACAATGGTTGTTCTAACATTGCTCACATGCTTTTTGGTGTAAGGAGTGTTCCCGCCTCTCAAGTAACTTAGGATTGCTATTATTTGTCTTGTTGGTAGCTTCACAACATTGAAAGTTCGGATTAGGAGTTTCTCCTCTTCTGTCATGTAGTTATGAGAACGAAGGTATTTCACTTCTGTGTGAGGACTCAAATCATGGTTGTGCTATAGGTTTATGGTTGTTATCACCCACTTCTCATCCTTCTTGGTGACAATGAGCTGAGCTTTACACCCTGCTATTGCGATGGTGTTTGCTTTTTTATTCCTTGCATTGCGATAGGGCTCTTGTCCTGTCTTCTGTTGCCTTGTGTCACGTCGTTTCTTCTTCCTATTCTCTTGTTCTTCTGCATCAATTACTTTTCCTGACCGATTGCACTTGAAAGTTACCCGAGTTGCTGCACTGCCTCCTTGTTTCTTGCCACAATAGCGAGATGCTTTGATCACAGAAAAACTAGCAATTGAGGCGTACTCATTGTAAAAGTTGTAAGTTGCATCATCCGTATCAAAGACCATGTCCACATGGGGTACGTGATGACTGCGCACTTCTTGGCTAGCACTCTGAGCAGCTTCTATACTGTCATTTTCAAGGAATATCAGTATATCTTCCTGTGTTAATTTTTGAACTTCGCCAGCTGCACCACTGTTCTCTTGTTCTCCAGCAGTTGTAACAGTAATCTCAGAGGCTTTTTGCAACAACGCTGGAGAAATATCATCCTCGGAATCAGAATCATTGTCAGAAGGAATCTCATTTGATACCATAGAGCCGTTTTTGTTTCCTCCTGCTTCTGTCTACATTTCATTGTCCCAGTTCAAATCATTCAAGCTTTCTGAAAAACGGTTGTCAACAAAAGGTTCAAGCTCCATATCATGTTGGTCATCAACTTGAGATGTTTGCTGAGCTCCACCCCCAGTGTGTGCTTGGAATGGATCTTCTGAAGATCTACTGTATCGCCCAGTTATCATGTACATATCATTCTGTAGAGAGAGTTTTTTTATAGTTATACACAGTAGTCAAACAATTTTTATTCAGGGGACATAGACACAAGTTTAAGAAGGAAAAAACATACCTCAGTACGAACAAGGCGATCTTCTTGCGATTGTGAGGATGCATATCTAGCACCCTGAAAATTAAAACATCTCTAGTTACTTTTCTTTGTTTTGATGTTTTTTTGTTTTTGGTTTATTTTTGTAAGTTAATACAGTTTTTATCTACGACAAGCAAACAGGAGTATGTTACTAGAGAACCTCTTCTTCAGCAGCAAGTAGGAGTTGCATGTATGACATGGGAGCTTCATAAGCGACTTTGTTTGCCTGCATGATTATTTTTTGCGAATTTCTTGTAAAACAATCGTACTAGAATTTCTCTTTTTTTCTTCCATTTTTCTCTACACTGTAAACACTTACAGGGGGTTGGAGCGCAGTAGACGCTTGGTTGGACTCACCCACTGAAGTATGTGCACCCAGGTTCAGAGGGAAGTTTGCCTGCACAAAGAAGTTTTAACATTCAGATAAATGTCTACTGACAATTTCGAAAGCAAATGTTTTTTTTTTGCAAAGAGCCCAGAAATACCTGTGTATTGCCTTGACTATTGAAGATATCATACATAGGTGCACTCACTGGAATGTTCAGGGCATTCCCTTGTGTTCTGTTAATAGAAGCACGAGGAAGCATCTGATTTTGCATCCAGGGGTGTGTATGATGCAGCCCTTGGTTCCAAGCACCAGAATTCATACACTGTTGCTGCTGGCTATTTTGCCCCCCTGTGTTTTTATGTTTTCCACATAATAGTACAAAAGATCAGACATCAAATTTATGTAACCAAATAACCAGAATAGTGCAAGCAAGATTCAGATGTTCATTAATTTTTGATTTGCTTTTTGTTTGTAGCCACTAACCTGAGAACCAAACAGAGAAGCTCCATAAGCATCAACAACAGCTGCATATGAAGGATGTTGTCAGGTATATGAAGGATGCAGCACCTAGAACAGAGACAAGAATCCTAGATCTAGAGAGAGGAGAGGCGTGCATACCCTGGTGAGTGCTTTGTGCCCTCCTAGATCTCTTATTCCATCCATGTTTTCTTTTCTCTTCTCTCTCTCCTCCTTGCTTCTTCTTGCCTTCTTCGACCATATTAGCTTCCTTCCTCTGCTCACATTGCCATTATGGAGGGGAAAGGTGTGTGGCGGCTGGGGCTGGAGGAGGAAGGAGGAGGAGTGGGTGGGTTGGGCTGAGGGTTTGTGATTTTCGTGGATGGGGGCTGGGGGCATGTGCTGCGATCAGGAGAAGAACAGGGAGGAACAAAAAGCAACGCAGCTTTTTTGCTCCTGTACAGCGGGGCCCGGGCTTTTTTCGCTTTTTCTCTTGTCCTTTTTTCTCTTTTAGTCAAAAAAGCCCAACAAGGACAATCAAAACAAACAACCCAAAAAGGCTCACAACCCACAAACAACAACAGAGCAAAGGGCCTGTATTGGATTTGGCCCAATTGGGCTCTGTGCGGGGGAGAGAGGAGCCTGGCTCGGAGCCTGCCAGGCGATCGGGCTGAGACAAATAGTGGACGACGTCATCACCACGTCATTCGACTGAGACCAATCTATTTCTCATTCGAATGAGTTCCACTGCGGGGGGGTCGTCGGCGCCCAGCTCGGTCGCCATCGCCTTCAAGGTAGTCGCCCCCGTGTCTTCCTCCTCTGATCCACCTCCACCAATTCAAACAGTGGCACACAAAAAAATGGACAGAGTAAATTTGTCGGTGTGGATAATTATGAGAGATCCGTTGGTGCTTTGAGATATTGCAGAAAACCCCCTGGGAAAACTTAAAAACAATTACAGAAATGATGCTTCCCTCCCCTAGTAGCAAAAAACCTTCTTGTTTGTAGTTTGAACTAGCAAGTAGGCAGTGAGGAAAAACTTCAAAACTTTGCGAGACAAAAAAAAGACAAAATAAATTGGAACATTGACAACAAACTTAAAAAAATTGAGTTAAAAAAACAAGTTATTGTAGAGCTATTTGAGCTGTTACAAAAAGTTAATGGTCAACTTGCAATAAAAAGTCCACCATGGATGCATGGGACACTCGAGCACGACTTTTTCCGCCTATCAGGCTCGTGCGTGCTGACAAAAAAACATCGGTGTCTTTCTTGTACAAACAGCCAAGAAATTGCCCGCCATGCTAGAGTCATTTATCTATGCAAAAAGAGAGCATGCACGAACGGCATCTTGGAGCCTGTTTGCCATCAATGATAGCCTAATACTTATGAAGGTCACCAACAAAAAAACTGTCCACTACAAAACCACGCTCTAAAAAGTTCAGAAATGCTATGGTGCTCTGAATCTAACAAATTAAAACTCCTCGCCGGATGGTCGGCTTACAACTAGGGACCCTCGACAAATACACACACTCCCCTTAGTTGCGAGTCAAAAGGTCAACATGGAAGTAGGGGAACCAACAAACACACACACACCTCCTAGTTGTGAGTCGATGGTCGACATCCAACTGGGGACCCTCGACAAAGACACACACACACACACACACACACACACTCTCCCTATTTGCGAGACGGTTATTGACACGCAACTGGGGATCCTCAACAAACACAAACACCCTTAGTTGTGAGTCAATGCTCGGCTTGCAACTCGGTGCCACGGCAAAAACATACACACCACTAGTTGCGAGTCGATAGTCGCCATGCAATTGGGGACGCTCGACAAAACACACACTCCCCGTAGTTGCGAGTCGATGGTGGACATGCAACTGCGGGCCCTCGACAAAACACACACACCCTTAGTTGCGAGTCGATGCTCGACTTGCAACTAGGGACCCTCAAAAAACACACACACTCCAGTTGCGAGTTGATGGTGGACATGCAAGTGGGGACCCTCGACAAAAACACACACCCCCGTAGTTGCGAGTCAAAAAAGCTCGACATGGGACTAGGATCTCTCGACAAACACACACATGCCCCTAGTTGTGAGTTGATGATCGGTATGCAACTGGGGACCCTCGACAAACACACACACACACACACTCCCCCCTAGTTGCGAGACGGTTATTGACACGAAACTAGGGACCCTCGACAAACACAAACACTCTTAGTTGTGAGTCGATGCTCGGCTTGCAAGTAGGTACCACGACAAACACATACACACCACTAGTTGTGAATCGATGGGCGGCATGCAACTGGGGGCCCCAAGAAAACACACACTCCCCGTAGTTGCGAGTCAATGTTCGGTTTGCAACCGGGGGCCCTCAACAAAACACAAACAACCTTAGTTGCGAGTCGATGCTCGACTTGCAACTCGGTGCCACGACAAAAACATACACACCACTAGTTGTGAGTCGATGGTCGCCATGCAACTGGGGACGCTCAACAAACACACACTCCTCGTAGTTGCGAGTCGATGGTTGACATGCAACTGGGGGCCCTCGACAAAACACAAACAACCTTAGTTGCGAGTCGATGCTCGACTTGCAACTAGGAACCCTCGAGAAACACACACACTCCAGTTGCGAGTCGATGGTGGACATGCAAGTGGGGACCCTCGTCAAACACACACACACCCCTTAGTTGCGAGTCAAAAAAGCTCGACAT
>NC_057800.1:736805064-736805797 GCF_018294505.1 Triticum aestivum
GACTTGCATCTAGGGACCCTCGAGAAACACACACACTCCAGTTGCGAGTCGATGGTGGACATGCAAGTGGGTACCCTCGACAAACACACACACACCCCTTAGTTGCGAGTCGAAAAAGCTCGACATGGGACTAGGATCTCTCGGCAAACACACACATGCCCCTAGTTGCGAGTCGATGGTCGCCATGCAACTGGGGACGCTCGACAAACACACACTCCCCGTAGTTGCGAGTCGATGGTCGATATGCAACTGGGGACCCTCGACAAACACAAACACACACACACACACTCCCCCCTATTTTGCGAGACGGTTATTGACACGCAACTAGGGACCCTCGACAAACAGAAAACACCCTTAGTTGCGAGTCAATGCTCGGCTTGCAACTAGGTGCCACGACAAAAACATACACACCCACTAGTTGCGAGTAGATGGTCACCATGCAACTGGGGACGCTCAACAAACACACACTCCTCGTAGTTGCGAGTCGATGGTTGACATGCAACTGGGGGCCCTCGACAAAACACAAACAACCTTAGTTGCGACTCGATGCTCGACTTGCAACTAGGGACCCTCGAGAAACACACACACTCCAGTTGCGAGTCGATGGTGGACATGCAAGTGGGAACCCTCGACAAACACACACACACACACCCCTTAGTTACGAGTCGAAAAAGCTCGACATGGGACTAGGATCTCTCGACAAACACACACATGCCCCTAGTTGCGAGTCGAT
>NC_057800.1:736805810-736807335 GCF_018294505.1 Triticum aestivum
GACCCTCGACAAACACAAACACACACACATACACTCCCCCCTATTTTGCGAGACGGTTATTGACACGCAACTGGGGACCCTCGACAAACAGAAAACACCCTTAGTTGCGAGTCAATGCTCGGCTTGCAACTAGGTGCCACGACAAAAACATACACACCCACTAGTTGCGAGTAGATGGTCGCCATGCAACTGGGGACGCTCAACAAACACACACTCCTCGTAGTTGCGAGTCGATGGTTGACATGCAACTGGGGGCCCTCGACAAAACACAAACAACCTTAGTTGCAAGTTGATGCTCGACTTGCAACTAGGGACCCTCGAGAAACACACACACTCCAGTTGCGAGTCGATGGTGGACATGGGACTAGGATCTCTCGACAAACACACACATGCCCCTACTGTGTCTCGATGGTCGGTATGCAACTGGGGACCCTCAACAAACACACACTCCCCATAGTTGCGAGGCGGTTATTGACACACAACTGGGGACCCTCGACAAACACACACATATCGTTAGTTGTGAGTCGATGTTTGGCTTGGAACTGGGGGCCACAACAAACACACACACACACACACCCCTTTGTTGCGAATCGATGGTCGACATGCAACTGGTGGCCCCGACAAAACACACACAGGCACCCCCCTAGTTGCGAGTCGATAGCCTACATGCAATTCGGGACTCTCGAAAAACACAAAAGACCCTTAGTTGCAAGTTGATAGTTGATATGCAAGTGTGGACCCTCGTAAAACACGGACACCCTTAGTTGCGAGTTGATGATCGACTGGCAACTGAGCGCCCTGACAAAACACAAAACACCCTTAGTTACGAGTCCCAAGATATGAGTCGAGGGTGGACTTGCAAACTCAAACAAAAAGGTCAGCCCCCCAGTTGAGAGTCAATGTTGGACTTGCAGCTGGGCCAAAAAATCGGGCTCGAGTTGCGAGCGCGTGTTACAAAAACACGAATCTTGACACAATGCACCCTACGGTTTATAATCTAGATATGAGATAATTTAGATGCATCCTACGGCAAAGCCTCAACTCTGGACTGTGCTTATTAGGAGATACTAAATACAATTAAAGCTGCAAAAATTAAATCTCACTACAGGATTAGGAAACCAAACACTTAATCATTCATTTCAGCGAAAAAGTTTCATGATGTTGATAGATGAAAAATAAATCAACAACTTATCAATCAAAAATCAAGCTGTTCCGAGCACGTACACCCCCCTAGTTAGAAGTCGGTTGTTGAGATGCAATTAGGGGCCCCTTCACAAAAAAAGACATACACACGCAGCTACGGACCTTGACAGCACTCTCGTAGATCTACGACTTTCAAGATAACTACTGTCAAAAAAATAAGGCGTCTATGAAAAAACAATATTTTTGTTACTAAAAGAACTGGGCAAACAAATTGCATGTATAGTGCGTGAAAGGCAAGGGTGTTTATCGTTATAAATCATAAACAAAAAAAGTATTGGAAAAACGTAAACACAATTACTCCTAAAAGAACATACTGATCAAA
>NC_057800.1:736807345-736807643 GCF_018294505.1 Triticum aestivum
CCATGCAACTGGGGACGCTCAACAAACACACACTCCTCGTAGTTGCGAGTCGATGGTTGACATGCAACTGGGGGCCCTCGACAAAACACAAACAACCTTAGTTGCGACTCGATGCTCGACTTGCAACTAGGGACCCTCGAGAAACACACACACTCCAGTTGCGAGTCGATGGTGGACATGCAAGTGGGAACCCTCGACAAACACACACACACACACCCCTTAGTTACGAGTCGAAAAAGCTCGACATGGGACTAGGATCTCTCGACAAACACACACATGCCCCTAGTTGCGAGTCGAT
>NC_057800.1:736807653-736808291 GCF_018294505.1 Triticum aestivum
GACTTGCATCTAGGGACCCTCGAGAAACACACACACTCCAGTTGCGAGTCGATGGTGGACATGCAAGTGGGTACCCTCGACAAACACACACACACCCCTTAGTTGCGAGACGAAAAAGCTCGACATGGGACTAGGATCTCTCGGCAAACACACACATGCCCCTAGTTGCGAGTCGATGGTCGCCATGCAACTGGGGACGCTCGACAAACACACACTCCCCGTAGTTGCGAGTCGATGGTCGATATGCAACTGGGGACCCTCGACAAACACAAACACACACACACACACTCCCCCCTATTTTGCGAGACGGTTATTGACACGCAACTAGGGACCCTCGACAAACAGAAAACACCCTTAGTTGCGAGTCAATGCTCGGCTTGCAACTAGGTGCCACGACAAAAACATACACACCCACTAGTTGCGAGTAGATGGTCACCATGCAACTGGGGACGCTCAACAAACACACACTCCTCGTAGTTGCGAGTCGATGGTTGACATGCAACTGGGGGCCCTCGACAAAACACAAACAACCTTAGTTGCGACTCGATGCTCGACTTGCAACTAGGGACCCTCGAGAAACACACACACTCCAGTTGCGAGTCGATGGTGGACATGCAAGTGGGAACCCTCGACAAACA
>NC_057800.1:736808301-736809607 GCF_018294505.1 Triticum aestivum
AAACACCCACTAGTTGCGAGTAGATGGTCGCCATGCAACTGGGGACGCTCAACAAACACACACTCCTCGTAGTTGCGAGTCGATGGTTGACATGCAACTGGGGGCCCTCGACAAAACACAAACAACCTTAGTTGCGAGTCGATGCTCGACTTGCATCTAGGGACCCTCGAGAAACACACACACTCCAGTTGCGAGTCGATGGTGGACATGGGACTAGGATCTCTCGACAAACACACACATGCCCCTACTGTGTCTCGATGGTCGGTATGCAACTGGGGACCCTCAACAAACACACACTCCCCGTAGTTGCGAGACGGTTATTGACACACAACTGGGGACCCTCGACAAACACACACATATCGTTAGTTGTGAGTCGATGTTTGTCTTGGAACTAGGGGCCACAACAAACACACACACACACCCCTTAGTTGCGAATCGATGGTCGGCATGCAACTGGTGGCCCCGACAAAACAAACACAGGCACCCCCCTAGTTGCGAGTCGATAGCCGACATGCAATTCGGGACCCTTGAAAAACACAAAAGACCCTTAGTTGCAAGTCGATAGTTGATATGCAAGTGTGGACCCTCGTAAAACACGGACACCCTTAGTTGCGAGTTGATGATCGACTCGCAACTGAGCGCCCCAACAAAACACAAAACACCCTTAGTTACGAGTCCCACGTTACGAGTCGAGGGTAGACTTGCAAACTCAAACAAAAAGGTCAGCCTCCCAGTTGAGAGTCAAGGTTGGACTTTTAGCTGGGCCAAAAAATTGGGCTCGAGTTGCGAGCGCGTGTTACAAAAACACGAATCATGACACAATGCACCCTACGGTTTATAATCTAGATATGAGATAATTTAGATGCATCCTATGGCAAAGCCTCGACTCTGGACTGTGCTTATTAGGAGATACTAAATACAATTAAAGCTGCAAAAATTAAATCTCACTACAGGATTAGGAAACCAAACACTTAATCATTCATTTCAGCGAAAAAGTTTTATGCTGTTGATAGACAAAAAATAAATCAACAACTTACCAATCAAAAATCAAGCTGTTCCGAGCACGTACACCCCCCTAGTTAGAAGTCGGTTGTTGAGATGCAATTAGGGGCCCCTTCACAAAAAAAGACACACACACGCAGCTACGGACCTTGACAGCACTCTCGTAGATCTACGACTTTCAAGATAACTACTGTCAAAAAAATAAGGCGCCTATGAAAAACAATATTTTTGTTACTAAAAGAACTGGGCAAACAAATTGCATGTATAGTGCGTGAAAGGCAAGGGTGTTTATCGTTATAAATCA
>NC_057800.1:736809617-736809915 GCF_018294505.1 Triticum aestivum
CCATGCAACTGGGGACGCTCAACAAACACACACTCCTCGTAGTTGCGAGTCGATGGTTGACATGCAACTGGGGGCCCTCGACAAAACACAAACAACCTTAGTTGCGACTCGATGCTCGACTTGCAACTAGGGACCCTCGAGAAACACACACACTCCAGTTGCGAGTCGATGGTGGACATGCAAGTGGGAACCCTCGACAAACACACACACACACACCCCTTAGTTACGAGTCGAAAAAGCTCGACATGGGACTAGGATCTCTCGACAAACACACACATGCCCCTAGTTGCGAGTCGAT
>NC_057800.1:736809925-736810402 GCF_018294505.1 Triticum aestivum
GACTTGCATCTAGGGACCCTCGAGAAACACACACACTCCAGTTGCGAGTCGATGGTGGACATGCAAGTGGGTACCCTCGACAAACACACACACACCCCTTAGTTGCGAGACGAAAAAGCTCGACATGGGACTAGGATCTCTCGGCAAACACACACATGCCCCTAGTTGCGAGTCGATGGTCGCCATGCAACTGGGGACGCTCGACAAACACACACTCCCCGTAGTTGCGAGTCGATGGTCGATATGCAACTGGGGACCCTCGACAAACACAAACACACACACACACACTCCCCCCTATTTTGCGAGACGGTTATTGACACGCAACTAGGGACCCTCGACAAACAGAAAACACCCTTAGTTGCGAGTCAATGCTCGGCTTGCAACTAGGTGCCACGACAAAAACATACACACCCACTAGTTGCGAGTAGATGGTCACCATGCAACTGGGGACGCTCAACAAACACACACTCCTCGTAG
>NC_057800.1:736810412-736823911 GCF_018294505.1 Triticum aestivum
GGGCAAACAAATTGCATGTATAGTGCGTGAAAGGCAAGGGTGTTTATCGTTATAAATCATAAACAAAAAAAGTATTGGAAAAACGTAAACACAATTACTCCTAAAAGAACATACTGATCAAAAATATATAACATCACTTATCATTACGAGAAACGCATATTCCACATAGTTTTGAAAACACACATAGATAATAAACATCGCAAACGACGAGGGGGGGGGGGGTTACTTGGTTCTTGTCAACCGCATAAACAAAAGACCGCAGCGATGTTTTGCATCAGCATACTACATAACTAGGAACATAGCTTCTCGAAAAGAAAATGAAACTTAAAGCTTGCTGACGACAACAGTAACATTCATGTAAGACTTCTTGCTGGCCTTGAAGAACATGAAGATGCAGTCGTTGATTCCCAAGGTAGTCTTTGAAAGGAAACGCCTCCACTGCTTTTTGTTGAAAGCTATACGTCCATCAGTAGACGTCTGGTATTCGACGCGAGTCTTTGCCTCCCCACTGCTTAAACGAACACCAGCCAACCCTCCTTTAGGGATGTTTAAGCTTGTAGCAACCCTCACTGGTACTTTCTGTATCCACAACAAAGAATAGCTAACAAAAAACATAAAAATTAAAAGCTTGAAGCAACGCAACAAAACTACATGCATTTAAGAAAACAAATATGCATATAAACAAAAATAAAGTAAACACAAAAAGCAAATTTTAATAAAAAAGAAACAACAAAACATACCATTTGTCCAACTTGAGTGTCAGTTGTAGTAAGACAGTGTAGAAAAGATACTCCTAAAAACTTGGACTTGAAGTTGAGCACCAGTTCATTGAGAATGTCCTGTTGTGCATCATTCAGAGTTAGACCCCTTGTATACTCGATCTTTATGCTGCCACCATCTTCATCCACATCTGTGATGTCTCCATCTATCATCTCTTCATCAGCATCCCCGTCTGAAGAGCTTCCTTCAACTATGTCCAAGTCATCACTTTGAACAACAACATGTGCCTGGCGGGGACGCCTGTCCAAGTCAAAAATGACCACAGCACCCTTCTGAAGAGAAAATTCAGAAGTGAATTTCTTCCAGCCACTCCCCTTGATTCTGGTCCTGTGTGCCCCCTTCACAATGTCGACAGAGTACTTGCGTCCATGCGCTTCAAAACACATGTAGTCGGTGGTAACGCCATTGATCGTAGACTCTTGCATTGCATGGCACAGTCTACAAAAAAATGTAAAAAACAAAAGAAAATAATAATAATCAGGAAACTGTACATAACATAGAAAAAACATGACTGAATACAAAAGAGCGCGACCATCCATGGCAAAATACGCAAAGAATTTTACCATGACTTGTACAAAAATGATGCACCATTTGATTGATGCACTGCGGCTGAACTAGGAAACAAATAACAAAGTACATAAAGACGCAAAATACTAACTGATTACCGCTTTAGACAGGAACTCATCACGAATGTCGATCTTGAAGTTGTTGTCAGCACCGCCATGGCAAAAGTTCCCACATAGCTCACAAGAAAAAACCTGACAACATAAAAAAACAGTTAAGGGACAGGCTGACTGCAAGCATTTCCTCAAAGGTCCAAAGTCGGGCGTCCTGAAACAGGATGGACAACAGTCTTCTTTTAGAATGAGGATTGACTGAAATTACAAAAACAATTATGTGCATGGATCACAGAACTGACTGAACATAACAAAATGACCTAAACCAAAATGGAAAAGCACATATCTGATAACTAGACACTCCCAGACCACTCTTTTCCTTGACTCATCTGTTCAAGACTGCCATGGCGGGGATTGACTGAAATTACTAAATTAACTTAAAATATATTCAAGCGTATAAATGTCTGACAAACGAAAATAATAGAGTATCTTCGAAATCTTGTGCAGGAGCAGAGGGACGGTTTCAGCTAAGGCCTTAGGCTAGTTTCCACTGCCTAAAAATGACGCGAAATCGAAATCACGTACGCTTTCTTTTGCGACAAGAAGGAGATTCTAATTTCACAAACTATATTTACATGATGTAAGTTATTAGTTCTTAAGAACGAAAATTATATACATAAAGTGAATGATCCACTCGATGAAAAGGAAACAAAACAAAAAAACAGACTAAAAATTCTGCACAAGCAAGTGCTCCAGGAAAGGGTTGTATTACAGTACATACTATGGTGATCAACCGGAGACAGAACACGAGCAAGCTCCAACTAGTCAAAGTTATCAATTCCACATGGCGAACATATAAAGTAAAAAGAGACTGATGAATAAACTTAAGAGAAGCCATAATCATATATGCGCTCCTAAAAAATTGAGCACAACCCATAAAAAACAGAGGGCAGCCCCCTGTTTGAGAGACACCTTAATAATATGGAAGCCATGCAATGTATAAGCAATCAGATAATATGCAGCAGGTGCTCATTCAGAAAACACATGGAAATGATACGCAAAATCAGAACAAGCAAGAACATCAACCAACAAACAGACTGGAAGGAAGCTACTGAAAAATGAAGAAGAACCAGAGCAGGCAATTATCACAAAAGAAAAAGGAAAACTTGATGCACACATAAGAGATTTTCATCACAAAAAACAAAGTCATGACATTATTGCCTAGGGACTATCTCTACCATAGATAAGCAGAAGAGGATCTGGGTGCTATCTGCTGCATATAGTCCCACAAACAGGGGATCTAAAAAAAAGATAAACAGGGGATCCAAAAACAGCTATTGATAGGACATTTGGTAAATAAAACTGAAGCCTTGATATTTTAAAATTCTTGGTTCCAGTCAATGTATGTATCTATGAAAAATACAAGGCAGGATCTGTGCCTATGATTACTATTTAGCAGCTATATGTAGACCAACAACTTCATACAGAGCAGAATCTGTACCTAGGAGCACAATCAAAAAACATTTAAACCGCTCTAGACCAAACATGAGCATTCCACACTCAAAAAACATTCATCACCCCGCCCCCCTCCCCTCCCCCAAGTTAATGATGAACTACAGTAGAACAAACCCTAGAATGCAAAAAACAAATCTACAAAAATGACAAGAAAAGAAAACGAAAACTCACTTCGCCGGCCTCCCCTGCCATCTCTCTCGCCACAAGCCCACCAAGTACTTCCACGCTTAGATTGAAAAATCACAGGAGGAAGGGAAACAGACCACGCGAAGAAAAAGAGACGATGGGAAGGGGAACAGAGGCGAGGAGAGTGGGGCGAGGAGGCGAGGAGAGTGACGACAGCAAACACGTCTGGACATTAGTAGCAGGGCTAGACTGTTCGCATTCTGAACAAGCGCGGCCCAAAAACAAAACAAAAACAATTCGGAGGCCCAGCCCGCAACAACTCGCTACCCCCCTGCGTCGCTTCCGGCCCGACAAAACAAAAAAGAGAAGAAAAAAAGGAAAACAGAACGGTCCACGAGCGGGACAAACAGATGGACTGCGCCTCCCGTCGCTACGAAGCAGTCCAGCTGGAGGAAGCACGAATCGTCGCGTGGCTCGATCGGACGGTCGAAAAATTGAATGAGACCAATTAGTTTCTCATCCGAATGAGATTTAGCAAACCCGTTAAAATAAATTGCCGGAATCCTTCAGGATACGTTAGCATCCAAATGCAGGCATATTCCGAGAGCAACCCAGGCCACTGCAAGAAGACAAGATGTGTCCTATATATAGAGCTAAGTGGGAAGACTACATCTTAGATCATCTCATCACATATCATTAGCTAGCGGAAGGCAAGGATGGCCGGGACAAGAGACGACTACGACGTCACGGCGGCGCTCGACGAGTTCTACGCGTCCCGCACCGGCGTCTGCGGCCTGGTCGAGTCCGGTGTCACCATCGTGCCACCGCTCTTCCTCGCGCCGAACAGCCCGCCTCCACCGCCACTCGGGACGACGAACTTCATCATCCCAACCATCGACCTCTCTCTCCCACGCTCGGTCATCGTGCCCCTCGTCCACGCCGCCGCGCGCACCTGCGGCATCTTTTACGTCACCAACCACGGCGTCCCTGCTGACGTCATTGACTCCGCCCTGTCCGCCGTCCGCGCCTTCCACGAGCTGCCTCCCGCCGTCCGGTCGGCGTTCTACACGCTCGCGCCCGTCGGTGGCGTAAGCTTCAGCACGTACCGCAACGACCGGCCACGGCAGGCTGCCAGGCCCGACGCCATCCCCGTCCTGCCTTGGCGCGACAGCCTCACCATCAGCCTCGCCCCGCCGGGTCCCGACATGGGCCACTTCCCCGCGAGCTGCCGGGACCCGTTGCTTGAGTATCACCGGGTCATGGCGGAGTTCGGAAAGAAGAAGATCGGGGCGCTGCTGTCAGAGGCGCTCGGTGTCGGTGCAGAGTGGCTCGAGAAGACTATGCAGATGGAGGCTGCGTCTATGGCGTCCCACTACTATCCTCCATGCCCGGAGCCCGCGAAGGTGATCGGCGGTATGGACCACACCGACCCATTCCTGTTCACGGTGCTGGTGCAGGACGCCGTCGGAGGGCTCGTGGTGCATGTCGACGATGGGGAGTGGATAGACGTGCCGCCGGTGGCTGGAACGCTCTTAATAAACATCACAGAATTGCTCAAGGTAAGCTAAGTATATAAGCATGCGTTGCGATTGTTCTGCTTCTGCTTCCGTCACCAACTTAGGCGCGCACACCATGCATGTAATTAATGGCTCATGCAGGTGTTTTCGAACGATGAGTACATTAGCATAGATCACAGGGTGAGGGTCAAGTCGATGAAGGAATCAAGGGTATCCATCGCCCTCTTCTTCAATCCAAGCGACTCCCACATAATCGAGCCTCTCCCGGAGCTCGTGACGGCAGACAAGCCCCGACGGTACCGGAGTTTCACCATGACTGAGTTCATGGATTCGAGAAAAGGCAAGTTCGGGAATGGCAGCTCGTCCATCCAGCAATTCGCGCTCACGAGCGAACCAAGCTCTTAATTAGTACCAGAGCTCAGCTGTCTCTCGATCGGCATCGGCATCATTACCTTTTGCCTCGGTTACTGTTGGTGGCCTTGTATTGATGCAAAATGTATTTTTGATAGTGGCCTTGTATAAAGAAATGAAGGGAGTACTTGCTATTATTACAGGACCTTGTATTTCTGGTGCGGTTTTAATCCCTCACTTCTACTCGAATAAAATGGTCCAGGACTCCAGACTATGGCGATTGTCCTCCAATCGTGAGATCAGTCCTACCTACTTCATCTGTATCAAAATACAAGACTTTTTTAACTAGCCTACAAAAACGTTTTATATTTTGGTCCCCCTGCTCAAAATATAAGACCATTTATAGAGTTAAAAATGATTTTATATTCTGAGACGGAGAGACTAGTATATAATTGTAAGCAAGTCAGGAGTTGAACGGTCAGACAAACATACTATTGCTCTTTGAAAGCAACCGTGGGAGTTATCAAGTCGCTAACTAAAACCACCAACAGTTTAAGTAGAATATAAGTGGCATCCCACTGCTCTTCTTTTGCTTGTCGTCCCAAGTGGTGGTGGAGGCGGGTTGTTTGGCGCGACGAAGAGCGGTGACACGATGGTGACGCCGGGCTCGACCTGCCCGCAGACGCTAGTACGTCTCCCTCCCAATGCCCGTATGTGCAATTATTTATCTTTTGTTTTGATCAAGTTGGGCGTGGTCTCTCATCAGGAACAGAGAGAGGAATCAAAAGTCCCACTTCTAAGTGGTCTTTAAATCCACAAGTCAAAGTTTGAGATGTTTTTTGAACTAAGTTGAACTAAATGACTTACAAGTGGAATATAAGTGCGATCCCACTTGACACCCTAGGAGCGTCTGGTTGAATGGCTCATAGTGCGATCCCACCTGCAGCCGTGGTGGCTCCCCTGCGCCTGTTTCGAGAGCCATGACGCCTTGTATGATAACACTGAAGAAGCGTCCTGCCAGCATTAAGGGTGTTGTTCCCAGCAAGGTGGCTTGGTATTTGAGACCATCATCGATC
This sequence comes from Triticum aestivum, assembly GCF_018294505.1. Lineage (NCBI taxonomy): Eukaryota > Viridiplantae > Streptophyta > Magnoliopsida > Poales > Poaceae > Triticum > Triticum aestivum. Next base: position 736,816,395 of record NC_057800.1, read on the forward strand.
GTGGCCGGGTTTGGTCGTGCCAAGCATGTCCAACTGGTTGAAGCAAAGCACCACCGAGGAAATTATTTGGTGTTATTGTAGTGCGAATTCTAAGGCAGTTTGTGACACTTATAGGGCAGACTCAATAGATTGATCGAAAATATTGAATATAATTTAAAATGATGAACAAGTGTTAAAAAAATGTTGGAATAACTTTTAAAATGTTGAGCAAGTATTTGAAAAAAACATTAATAAGCGTTCAGACAATGTTGAACGTGTATACAAGAAATATTGGTCGCTTATTAAAAAAATGGTTTTTGACACATACGAAAATGTGGAGTGAGAGCGAAAACAAACATAAGAAAAAATAAAAGAAAGGCAACAAATGGAGGAAAAAATATAGAACAAAACAAAAATGAAGAAAAAACAAAAATGTAAGAAAACAAAAAACGAAGAAACAAATGCAACCAAGAATGAAAAGAAATGGAGAAAAAAAGAAACAGAAGAAAATATGAAAAAAAAAACGGCTCCAGTAGCCTCAAGTAGGACGAGCGCTAGAATTATACACAAGGGCGAGGCTGGCCTGGTACCTAACAGTGTTGCGCTTGGTCTATCAGTCGGGAACTTATCCAGGTTTCTCCAATTTTTCTTTGTTCCTTTTCTTTTAAACATACACGAACGGGACGGCCCACTAGAAACAGCGCGGGAGATTCGCTTTACGAGGCGGAGCGAAACACTCACGTAAAGTGAGAAATAGCTCTAGCGGATAACTTTTTCACGTGCTGATAAGTGGCGAACTGCATGTGCATCATTTGTGAATTTTTCTGTTTTTCTGTACTTTCGTTTATTCAAAATGTTTTATCTGTTAAACCATGCATACAAATCTCAATCCGTTTTCACCTTTTTATTTCTCACGTCGAGATATTGAAAACAGATTTCCTATTAATAGGTTTCGGCAAACTTTTTTCTCATAAAAGAACCGGAAACTGAAATAAAAAGCGGGAAAAACAAATACTAAAAACCGATTAAAAAGATAACAAAAAAACCAACAACCAAAAAATATGAATCGTAAAAAAATGGAAATCAGTCCACTCCGGTGGTGCATGAGCAACAAGTCCCCAAAAAATGGAAATCAGTCCACTCCGGTACTAAAGGTTAGACCCCTTTTAGTAGCGGTTTGTGTCACAAACCGGGACTATAGGTTAGCCCTTTAGTCCCGGTTTGTGACACAAACCGCTACTAAAGGGGATCGTGGGGCCCTGGCCTGACACCGGTCTGCCACCACCCTTTTAGTTCGTGGCACGAACCGGTACTAATGGTTCAACACGAACCGGGATTAATGCATAGCCGTTTGAACCGGGACTAATGATACCATTAGTACCGGACCAAAATCGAACCGAGACTAATGTGTCTCACATAAGATCGTTTTTCTACTAGTGGAAGTTGGGTTGTGTGTGCTTGGCCGTGTAGGGTCGGTGTGCTGCATCGTTATGGCCACGATTGCGAGGTGGCGCGGCGGTAGCGGAGTGGCCCATCATAGATGGCGTGCCTCAATCCGGTGAGGGTTGTTGGAGATGTGCAACACGACGAAAATCTTGCTCGTCTTCGGTCGGTGTTGGTGGCGAGGGCACCTACGTGGTGTTGCTACCCTCCTTGGAGGCATCACTAAGGTGTGTTGGCATGTCCCGCTCCTTGCTTGGATTGTTGTCCCCGGGCAAAAGCCTTGGTTCATCTCGGACCGGCGATGGCAGCCTCTTGACGTCATTCCTCTGTTGGAAGCACAAGCATCGTGTGTGGAGACATGGCATGGATGTTCTGTGCTGAGGTTATTTGTGCTCGCCGGTGGTCCGAGTAGATATTCATCGATGCTATGTACGTCAGCGCCGGCGAGCTCAAGATGAAGATTGCCTCGGGACCGACCAAGTCCCTCCATCCACTCGCCATCTACTTCTAGGCATTCAAGAGTGGTTGATGTGTTGGTGTGTTGGCAAGGGGAGAGTCCGGTGGTAGTTGTCGCTCTTGGAGATATTGATAGGTGTAGGTCGAGATGTGGCTTTGTTGTTCTATTTAGGTCAAGTTCCTTTGCGTTGTGTTTGTAATGTGTGCGATGGTTTTTTCTACGGATCAGCTCACATGGATTTCGTATGTTCGCGGGAGAGGTAGTCTCTTATAATTTTATTTTGCCTTGTATAAAAATATAATACGCCTCAAAAACATGTTCCAATTAGATAAAGTTGTTGAAAATAAAAACATAGAAACTTGTTGACAGGGCATTTAAATTTGCAATCATCGACTTTGTGAGAAACAACAAGCAAGTATACTATTCTTTTTTTTTTGCATGGTAATATATGTCTTATTCATATCATAAAGATCAAATAATAAGTCACGTAAAGACCGACATGAAAAAACTGAAGAAAAAGAATACTCTCTGAAAATGGGACACACTCCAAGTCTGAACTGAATACACCTTTCTGAAGGTTCGAGCTAGCTTTAGGGTGACGAATTAGTTTGGATCGTCCACGCTGCCTCCCCTCCCCCGGGCGACGAATCTCCACGCTGCTGCCGGCGGCTGGGATTGGATTGGATCGTCCCAGTCCCTCCCCTGTCCGCCTCTCCGGGAGCTGCCCCACCGCCGGCGGCAAGCATCCCGATCTGAATCTGATGCCTGGATCTCGGGACTGGGTGGGCCTCGCGGAGGGGCCGGCGGGGCTCATCGTCGACCGCTTCCTCGCCTACGACGTCGCTGACTACGTCCGCCTCCGTGCGTGTGCCGCTCCTGGCGGCGGTGCTCCTCGGATCCGCGCGGGCACAGTTCCATCCCTGGCGGTGGATCATGCTCGGGGAAGTACATGCTGCCCCCAGCCGCCGCTTCTTCCTCAACACATCCACCGGCGAGTGCGTGCAGGTGGACATCTCCGATCTCCGTGACCATGACGTGCTCGCTATTACCGCCGAGGGCCTCCTGGTCCTGCTTCATGAACCCGACCATGTCCGCCTGCTCTACCTGTTCACCGGCCACTTCCTCGCAGACCTCCCGCCGGTCACCACGCTGCTGCCTCCATAAGATGACTTTCTTTGCATGCTCTGCTCCATGGATGGCTATACTGCCAGTGGCTCCGACATTCGCTAGTAGAAAACAGGGCTTTGATTAGGGCATGGCCAGCCCATTAGTCCTGGTTCAGTCACGGACCGGGATCCATGGGGCATACGTCCCAGTTCGTGAGCCCAGGGGGGCGACTGGGGCCTCGTGTGCATTTGTCCCGGTGCGGCATAACGAATTTGTCCCGGTTCCTGGCACGAACCGGGACGAATGGGCCTCACTCCTGGCCCACATACATTGGTCCCGGTTCGTGGCTCGAACCGGGACAGAAGGGGGAGCTTTAGTTCCGGTTCTATCCACGAACCGGGAAAAATGAGTTGCCTATATATACCCCCTCGCTGCAGCAGAGTACTTCACAGTGCTTTGTTTTTTCTGGCCGGCGAGGGAAGGCCATTTGGGTGCTCTAGCTCACCTCCTATGCACATGAGGTGTTCGATGAAATTTCCGAGCCACACTAGTTAAGTTTTCTCCTCTCAAAACTCGACCCCCGAGCTCCATTTTTCTTGAGATTTGCATAGGTTTAGCGGTCCGTCACGCCCCATCCTTGTCTTCACCGTCGTCAATCGGCCGTGCCGATCTCGTCGCCGGCACCACCGTGGTGAGCCTCTTGTTTTTTATCTTCTTTCTGAAATAAAAAAATTCTTACTTTAGATAGACATTTTTCTAATTTTCTTACTTTTGACACACATAATTATATATAATACACGCAGATGAACCGGCAATGGATGTACGGTGACACACACACCTCCGAGTACATTAAGGGCCTGCATAAGTTTCTTGAAGTGGCTGAGGCAAACAAGCAGAATGGTTTTATGTGTTGTCCATGCCCTATATGTGGGAGTACGAAGTCTTAACTCTGACCGGAAAATCCTTCACACTCACTTGCTTTATAAGGGTTTCATGCCACACTATAATGTTTGGACGAAGCACGAAGAAATGGGGGTTATGATGGAAGACAGTGAAGAAGAAGAGGACAATGACAACTATGTGTCCCCTGAATATCGTGATGCTGCAACGGGGGAAGCTGCTGAAGATCAAGAGGAACCAGACGATGTGCTCGATGATGATGATCTCCGCTGGGTCATTGTTGATGCAAGGACACAGTGCGAAAGTCAAAAAGACAAGCTGAAGTTCGATCGCATGTTAGAGGATCACAAAAAAAGGTTGTACCCCAATTGCGAAGATGGCAACACAAAGCTCGGTACCGTGCTGGAATTGCTGCAGTGGAAGACAGAGAATGTTGTGTCTGACAAAGGATTTGAGAAGCTACTGAAAATATTGAAGAAGAAGCTTCCAAACGATAACGAATTGCCCGACTGTACGTACGCATCGAAGAAGGTCGTATGCCCTCTAGGATTGGAGGTGCTGAAGATACATGCATGCCCTAATGACTGCATCCTATACCGCGGTGCGTACGAGGATTTGAACGCAAGCCCGGTATGCGGTGCATTGCAGTATAAGATCAGACGAGATGACCCTGGTGATGTTGACGGTGAGCCCCCCAGGAAGAGGGTACCTGCGAAGGTGATGTGGTATGCTCCTATAATACCACGGTTGAAACGTCTGTTCAGAAACGAAGAGCATGCCAAGTTGATGCGATGGCACACAGAGGACGTAAGTAAGACGGGAAGTTGAGAACACCCGCTGACGGGTCGCAGTGGATAAAAATCGAGAGAAAGTATTGGGCTGAGTTTGCAGGTGACCCAAGGAACATATGGTTTGGTTTAAGCGCGGATGGCATTAATCCTTTTGGGGAGCAGAGCAGCAATCACAACACCTGACCCGTGACTCTATGCATGTATAACCTTCCTCCTTGGATGTGCATGAGGTGAAAGTTTATTATGATGCTAGTTCTCACCCAAGGCCCTAAGCAACCCGGCAACGACATTGATGTGTACCTAAGGCCATTAGTTGAAGAACTTTTACAGCTATGGAATGGAAACGGTGTACGTGTGTGGGATGAGCACAAATAGGAGGAATTTAACCTGCATGTTTTGCTGTTTGTAACCATCAACGATTGGCCCGCTCTCAGTAACCTTTCAGGACAGATAAATAAGGGATACCACGCGTGCACGCACTGTTTAGCTGACACAGAAAGTATATACCTGGACAAATGCAGGAAGAATGTGTACCTGGGCCATCGTCGATTTCTTCCGACCAACCATCAATGTCGAAAGAAAGGCAAGCATTTCAAAGGCGAGGCAGATCACCGAAAGAAGCCCGCCATGTGTACCAGTGATCACGTACTTGCTATGGTCAATGATTTACACGTATTCTTTGGAAAGGGTCCCGGTGGACTAGCTGTTCCGAATGACGCTGAGGGACCCGCACCCATGTGGAAGAAGAAATCTATATTTTGGGACCCACCCTACTTGAAAGACCTACAGGTCCGCTCTTCAATCGACGTGATACACGTGACGAAGAACCTTTGCGTGAACCTGCTAGGCTTCTTGGGCGTGTATGGGAAGACAAAAGATACACCGTAGGCACGGGAGGACCTACAACATTTGCACGAAAAAGACGGTATGCCTCCAAAGCAGTATGAAGGTCCTGCCAGTTACGCTCTTACCAAAGAAGAGAAGGAAATCTTCTTTGAATGTCTGCTCAGTATGAAGGTCCCGACTGGCTTCTCGTCGAATATAAAGGAAATAATAAATATGCTAGAGAAAAAGTTCCAGAACCTAAAGTCTCATGACTGCCACGTGATTATGACGCAACTGCTTTCGGTTGCATTGAGGGGGCTTCTACCGGAAAACGTCCGATTAGCCATTGTGAAGCTATGTGCATTCCTCAATGCAATCTCTTAGAAGGTGATCGATCCAGAAATCTTACCAAGGCTAAGGAGTGATGTGGTGCAATGTCTTGTCAGTTTCGAGCTGGTGTTCCCACCATCCCTCTCCAATATTATGACGCACGTCCTAGTTCATCTAGTCGACGAGATTGTCATTCTGGGCCCCGTATTTCTACACAATATGTTCCCCTTTGAGAGGTTCATGGGAGTCCTAAAGAAATATGTCTGTAACCGCGCTAGGCCAGAAGGAAGCATCTCCATGGGCCATCAAACAGAGGATGTCATTGGGTTTTGTGTTGACTTCATTCCTGGCCTTAAGAAGATAGGTCTCCCTAAATCGCGGTATGAGGGGAGACTGACTGGAAAAGGCACGTTTGGAGGGGACTCAATAATATGCAGGGACGGGCATTCTTGGTCTCAAGCACACTACACAGTCCTACAGAACTCTACCTTGGTGGACTCGTATGTCGATGAACACAAGAACAGTCTGCGCTCCAAACACCCGGAGCAGTGTGACGACTGGATTACATGTGAACACATCAGGACTTCCATCAGTTGGTTGGAAACACATCTCAGAGGTGACAACACTGTTTGTGATGAGCTGTACTCGTTTTTTAGGGGACCATCTTCGACTGTACTGACCTACAAAGGATATGAGATAAATGGGAATACATTTTACACGATCGCCCAAGATCAAAAGAGCACCAACCAAAATAGCGGTGTCCGCTTTGATGCATCAACTAAGAGGGGAAAGGACACATATTATGGTTACATAGTGGACTTATGGGAACTTGATTACGGACATGATTTTAAGGTCCTTTTGTTTAAGTGCAAATGAGTCAATCTGTCAGGAGGCGGGGTACAGGTAGACCCACAGTATCGAATGACAACAGTGGATCTGAACAATCTTGGGTACACTGACGAACCGTTTGTTCTAGCCAATGATGTGGCACATCTTATCTATGTGAAAGACATGTCTACCAAACCGAGAAAAAGAAAAAGATAAGGAAGCGAATACATCATACGATGAGCCAAAGCGCCACATAGTTCTTTCAGGAAAAAGGGACATCGTGGCAGTGGAGGGCAAGATAGACATGTCCGAAGATTATGAAAAGTTTCATGAAATTCCTCCCTTCAAAGTCAAGGCTGACCCAAGCATCCTGATAAACGATAAAGATTATCCATGGTTACAGCGCAATAAGCAAAGGACACAAGGGAAGAGAAAGTGAAGACTTTCTCTCCACAACTATTATGATGATACCATGCCAACTTTCAACCTTTTCGTAGTTCATTTGAAATGTCTGTTGTAACAGACAAGTTTCCATATGAAACCCTGATATCCCGAAACAGATTGTCCATTTTGTACACGAAGTGCATCTATTTTTTGCCGTAACCCTTGAGGAAATAGTATAGACTGCACGGAGCTATGTGTAGTTTTCGTCCGAAACCCTGATAGCTCCGTGCAGTCTACACCACTTCCTCAAGGCCTGAAGCTAAGCAACGTGCAAGTGAGCATTGCGCCTCCCCTTCATCGTCTCTGCACTCAAAGCTTATAAACCTCTAGTATTATTGAAACTAAAATTATATATAATTTATGCAACTAAAATTATCAAAGTATTTTCTGTTCAAAACATTAAAAGCAAAAAT
>NC_057800.1:736824324-736831448 GCF_018294505.1 Triticum aestivum
AACAAAATAAAATAAAATAAACCTTAATAAAATAAATAAAAATAGCAACAGTAAGTATTTTATTGTAAGTAGAAAAAAATAAAAAATAAAGAAACAAAGAAAACAAAAAATGGAAAAAAAATGCCACCTACTGGGTACCACAGCGTGAATACGATTAGAAACCCATCCATGGGCCAGGATTCAGGCCCATAGGCAGGTACAGTGTGTTTAGGCCTGAAAGTATGCATTTGAGAGGAGCTCGAGAAGGCTCCAGGAGTGGGGCTTATAAACCACACTCGAACTCCCTCAACTAGCGTGGTGGGATTAAACTTTCGTGCCTCGACGCGGGCAGGCCTTTAGTCCCGGTTGGTGCCACCAACCGGGATTAAAGGTACGCATTGGTACAAGTTCATGGTAACAACCGGAACCAATCCCCACCCTTTAGTCCCGGTTGGTGCCACCAACCGGGACCAAAGGCCTCTGCTTCCCGCCCTTTGGGCTGCTGAAAAGAGACCTTTGGTCTCGGTTGGTGACACCAACCGGGACTAAAGGGGGCATTGGTCCCGGTTGGTGCCACCAACCGGGATCAATGCTCTGTCTATATAAACAGCACTTGTGAAAATTTTCATTCAGTTCTTCGATCTCGCCCGACGACGCCGCCAGGCTGCCCTCTGCCTCGCCGTCGCCGCGCGCCGTCCCGCGCCGCCCAAACACCGTCGCCGCCCCATGCCACCCCTGCCCCGACCTCGCCGTTGCCGCCCTCTGTCACGCCTCGTCGTCGCTGCTCAGTGAGCCCCCTGTTGGAAATATGCCCTAGAGATAATAATAAAAGGATTATTATTATATTTCCTTGTTCATGATAATTGTCTTTTATTCATGCTATAATTGTGTTATCCGGAAATCGTAATACATGTGTGAATACATAGACACCAAACATGTCCCTAGTAAGCCTCTAGTTGACTAGCTCGTTGATCAACAGATAGTCATGGTTTTCTGACTATGGACATTGGATGTCATTGATAATGGGATCACGTTATTAGGAGAATGATGTGATGGACAAGACCCAATCCTAAAAATAGCACAAGATCGTATAGTTCGTTTGCTAGAGTTTTTCCAGTGTCATGTATCTTTCCTTAGACCATGAGATCGTGCAACTCCCGGATACCGTAGGAGTGCTTTGGGTGTACCAAACGTCACAACGTAACTGGGTGACTATAAAGGTATACTACGGGTATGTCCAAAAGTATCTGTTGGGTTGACACGGATCAAGACTGGGATTTGTCACTCCATATGACGGAGAGGTATCTCTGGGCCCACTCGGTAATGCATCATCATAATGAGCTCAAAGTGACCAAGTGTCTGGTCATGGGATCATGCATTACGGTACGAGTAAAGTGACTTGCCAGTAACAAGATCAAACGAGGTATTGGGATACCGACGATCAAATCTCAGGCAAGTAAAATACTGATTGACAAAGGGAATTGTATACGAGGTTGCTTGAATCCTCGACATCGTGGTTCATCCGATGAGATCATCGAGGAGCATGTGGGAGCCAACATGGGTATACAGATCCTGTTGTTGGTTATTGACCGGAGAGCCGTCTCGGTCATGTCTACATGTCTCCCGAACCCGTAGGGTCTACACACTTAAGATTCGGTGACGCTAGGGTTGTATAGATATGAGTATGCAGTAATCCGAAAGTTGTTCGGAGTCCCGGATGAGATCTTGGACGTCATGAGAAGTTCCGGAATGGTCCGGAGGTGAAGAATTATATATAGGAAGTGTTATTTCGGCCATCGGGAAAGTTTCGGGGTCACCGATATTGTACCGGGACCATCGGAAGGGTCCCGGGGGGCCACCGGGTGGGGCCACCCATCCCGGAGGGCCCCATGGGCTGAAGTGGGGAGGGAACCAGCCCATAGTGGGCTGGTGCGCCCCCCCTTGGGCCCCCCCATGCGCCTAGGGTTGGGAACCCTAGGGGAGGGGGCGCCTCCACTTGCCTTGGGGGGCACTCCTCCCCCTTGGCCGCCCCCCTAGGAGATCCCATCTCCTAGGGCCGGCGCACCCCCCTAGGGGTCTATATAAAGGAGGGGAGGGAGGGCAGCCGCACCATGAAGTCTTGGCGCCTCCCTCTCCCCTGCTACACCTCTCCCTCTCGCAGAAGAACGGCGAAGCCCTGCTGCGGTGACTGCTGCATCCACCACAACGCCGTCGTGCTGCTGGATCTTCATCAACCTCTCCTTCCCCCTTGCTGGATCAAGAAGAAGGAGACGTCACGCTGACCGTATGTGTGTTGAACATGGAGGTGCCGTCCGTTCGGCGCTAGGATCTCCGGTGATTTGGATCACGTCGAGTACGACTCCCTCATGCCCGTTCTCTTGAACGCTTCCGCTCGCGATCTACAAAGGTATGTAGATGCATCCGATCACGCGTTGCTAGTTGACTCCATAGATTGATCTTGGTGAAACGTAGGAAATTTTTTTGTTTTCTGCAACGTTCCCCAACAATGGCATCATGAGCTAGGTCTATGCGTAGTTCTCTTTGCACGAGTAGAACACAATTTGTTGTGGGCGTAGATGTTGTCAACTTTCTTGCCGCTACTAGTCTTATTTTGCTTCAGCGGTATTGTGGGATGAAGCGGCCCGGACCAACCTTACACGTACGCTTACGTGAGACCGGTTCCACCGAATGACATGCACTAGTTGCATAAGGTGGCTGGCGGGTGTCTGTCTCTCCCACTTTAGTTGGAGCGGATTTGATGAAAAGGGTCCTTATGAAGGGTAAATAGAAGTTGACAAATCACGTTGTGGCTTTAACGTAGGTAAGAAAACATTCTTGCTAGAACCCTCTTGCAGCCACGTAAAACCTGCAACAACAATTAGAGGACGTCTAACTTGTTTTTGCAGCAAGTGTTTTGTGATGTGATATGGCCAAAGTTGTGATGAATGATGAATGATATATATGTGATGTATGAGATCATGTTCTTGTAATAGGAATCACGACTTGCATGTCGATGAGTATGACAAACGGCAGGAGCCATAGGAGTTGTCTTTATTTTTTGTATGACCTATGTGTCATTGAGAAACGCCATGTAAATTACTTTACTTTATTGCTAAACGTGTTAGCCATAGTAGTAGAAGTAATATTTGGCGAGCAACTTCATGGAGACACGATGATGGAGATCATGATGATGGAGATCATGGTGTCATGCTGGTGAGAAGATGATCATGGAGCCCCAAGATGGAGATAGCCATATGATACTGGCCATATCATGTCACTATTATTTGGTTGCATGTGATGTATATCATGTTTTTGCATCTTGTTTACTTAGAACGGCGGTAGTAAATAAGATGATCCCTCATAATAATTTCAAGAAAGTGTTTCCCCTAACTGTGCGCCGTTGCGAGAGTTCGTTGTTCCGAAGCACCACGTGATGATCGGGTGTGATAGATTCCAACGTTCACATACAACGGGTGTAAGACTAAAAGTGCGTTATATCGACTAGAGGGGGGATGAATAGGCGATTTTTATGGAAGTCTTCAAAACATGGAAGTTATGAAGACAAACGATAGAAATAAACCTATTACCCTGCAGCGGAAGGTAGACTACACTAGGCAAGCCATAGTCAAGTATTCAATGGATTGAAAGCACAATGACTAATAGCAGCAATGTAGTAAGGATCAGGTAGGAAGATATTATGAAGCCAAACAGAAAACGCAGTCACTCAGTGAAGACAAACGATAGTGCAATCATACAATGACTTCACAAGGAGTAACAGTAAGTAAAGGGAAGGGAAGACGAAACCAGTGACTCGTTGAAGACAATGATTTGTTGGACCAGTTCTAGTTGCTGTGACAACTGTACGTCTGTTTAGGGCGGCTAGGTATTTAAACCTTAGGACACACGGTCCCGGACACCCAGTCCTGAACACGCAGCTCAGGACACCCAGTCCTCACCGTATTCCCCTTGAGCTAAGGTCACACAGACCTCGCCCAATCACTCTGGTAAGTCTTCAAGGTAGACTCCCAAACCCTCACAGACTTTGTTCACCGGCAATCCACAATGTCTCTTGGATGCTCAGAACGCGACGCCTAACCGGCTGGAGGATGCACAGTCCTCAAGTGTAATAAGTCTTCAGATCACACAGACAAGAAGACTTCAAGTGATGCCTGATTCTTTTGGCTCTGGGTGGTTAGGGCTTTATCCTCGCAAGGAATTCTCTCTCAAAGGCTTCGAGGTGGGTTGCTCTCAAACAACAAAAGCCGTACTCTGAATCTGAGCAGCGAACCGTTTATGGTTGTAGGGGGTGGGCTATTTATAGCCACTTGGCAACCCGACCTGATTTGTCCAAAATGACCCTGGGTCACTAAGGAACTGACACGTGTTCCAACGGTCAGATTTCAAACTCACACGGCAACTTTACTTGGGCTACAAGCAAAGCTGACTTGTCCGACTCTGGACAAGATTCTCTCTCAAAGTCTTCACTCGAAGACATAGGTTTTGTTTAGGCATCACTTCAGTCATTCTGACTGGTTCTCTTGGACCCCACTTAATAGTACGGTGGTTCCTATGACTCAACACAGAAGAAAAAGAACTACGAAAGATCTAAGTCTTCGAGCTCCATATGCTTCATGCGGTGTCTTCTCATGTCATAGTCTTCAATGTGAATATCTTCATATACCACCTTTGACTTCAATGTCTTCATACATTTTTAGGGGTCATCTCTGGTAGGAAAACCGAATCAATGAGGGACTTCTACCTGTGTTATCCTGCAATTCTCACAAACACGTTAGTCCCTCAACTAGGTTTGTCGTCAATACTCCAAAACCAACTAGGGGTGGCACTAGATGCACTTACAATCTCCCTCTTTTTGGTGATTGATGACAAACTAGTTGAAGTTTTCAATGGGGAATATAATTTGTGAAATTGTAAATGATAAGGAATTGTCTTCATAAGTTGCAAGGGCTCCCCGTGAAGATGTGCATATAAGTAATTTGCTTTTGGAATGCAAATGCACATGGCAGGTTGTACTTGTGGAGATGCACTTCAACTTATGATGACAATCCACTATGCATGTGAAAGTACAAGAAGATAATGACATGCATAATGGAAAATGGACGTCTGCAGAATGATCTAAGTGCAGAATTTATCGTTGCACATGCAGGATTTATCATCGCAAAACAAGGTGGCAAATAAGTAGCAGACGACCATCGAGTTTAAGTGTTACAACTCAAAGAACCAAATGTAGCAAAACGAGAGTTGTAAGCACGAAGCAAAATATAAAGCACCCGCCTATATGGACCCGCTTGAAGACTATCAAACTCATATGCTTCTCCTCCTTTTGTCAGTAAGGACCAAAAAGGTTTGAAGACATAGAGCATCTACTCGTTCCCATGAAGAGTAGGTGAAGCAGCAGGGTCGTTGGTGGTGTTTGGAGCAGAGTTGAAGCGTGCTGAAGATGGTGGCGGTGAAGTAGCATCGTCTTCATCCTCGATCACTCTGGCATTCATGGTTGCAGCAGAGGAAGAGAACTCAGAGTCTTCAAGGGATGGAGTTCGTCATAGCACTGCCCTTCGAGGAGGTGTGGAGTCAAACTTGAATCGCTCAGTGAAGCCATCCTCTTGAAGATCATCTTCAGAACACATCAGTGTTAGCCCTTTCCATGTGCGGTGAGAGGTTTCATGGGCAACAAAAGCATTCTTGGTGGCAAGATTGCGAATGCGATTAACATCCACCAAGAGGCTTTGCATCTGACGCTTCAGCCAGTCATGATGCCTATCATGTTAATGATGAAGAGACACAAGAAGCTCTCAGTCATTGAGAACACGAGTGCGCTTCTTGGGTCGTGGAGCAGTTGTGCTATCAGTGGCTTTAGTGAGAGCAGGATGCGGTGCACGTGTAGTGCCAGCCAAAGGATACACACGAGTTATGGCTCCAATGCCTTCAACGTTCTGAGTAAAACTCTGATGCTCTGCATTCTAAAGACTTAGAGGTTCCTTGGCAGGCTCAGGATAGATGGCTTCAGTAGACATATCCATATCAGGCAAAAAGATCTGATGGTTGCGGGCCGAGGGCTGATACGCACTAGTAGAAAAAGGGTCAAATGTGAAGCACATTAGTGCCGGCTTGAATTTGAGCCGGCACTAATGTGACCATTAGTGCCGGTTCCAACGGCTAGGCGGGCGGGCATCATTAGTACCAGTTCGTGGGTAACCTTTCGTACCGGTTCATGCCACCAACCGGTACTAATGAGGCTGTGTCAGGCTATGGTCAGTCTGGGGCCCCCACGAAGACCTTTAGTGCCGGTTCATGCCATGAACGGGTACTAGAGTTTCTTTGTAAGCTGATTTTTAGTCCCACCTCACCAAGAGAGAGGCAGTATGAGCGGTTTATAAGCCGTGAGTGCACAGACAATGACGAAGAGTTGCAATGCTCACCTACATGTTGATTAGCTTCAAGCCTTGCGGAATAGCATAGATTGAACTGAGCTATTTGCAGTGCAGTCTACACTATTCCGAATGGCTTGAAGCAAATTAACCAGCATTGCACCTCTTTTTCTATTTTTGATAACTTATTTGAACTCCGGACATCTTTTGTGTTCAGTATGCGGCATTCAAAGCGACGTCATCAATTTCCAACATGTTCTGACATCATTTGTTGTTTTTCGGTCATTTAACGCATGTACTAACTACACTATTCCGAATGGCTTGAAGCAAATTAATCAGCATTGCACCTCTTTTTTATTTTTAATAACTTATTTGAACTCCGGACTTCTTTTGTGTTCAGTATGCAGCATTCAAAGCGACGTCATCAATTTCCAACATGTTTCGACATCATTTGTTGTTTTTCGGTCATTTACCTAATTGTTTAGAGAGCTAAATGACCGTGAAATTGAAAATCACTACAAAATGAATCCTGAAAATGTTGAAACTTGGCATGGTATCATTATATCACCCGCATAGCATGCGCGAAAGAGTAGAGAGGGTCACGGCAAAAACTGGACGCACTTCGTGTACAAACTGGACATACTCTTTCGGAGTATCAGGGTTTCGGATGAGAACTCATCTGTTACATGGCCACTTCAATGTTTTTTAAACTTATTTGAGCTCGGGACTTCTTTTGTGTTTAGTATGCAACATTCAAAG
>NC_057800.1:736832848-736834526 GCF_018294505.1 Triticum aestivum
CAGTTTCCAACATGTTCTGACATCATTTGTTGTTTTTCGGCCATTTACCTAATTGTTTAGAGAGCTAAATGACCGTGAAATTGAAAATCACTATAAAATGAATCCTGAAAATGTTGAAACTTGGCATGGTATCATCATATCACCCGCATAGCATGCACGAAAGAGTAGAGAGGGTCACGGCAAAAACTGGACGCACTTCGTGTACAAACTGTACAAACTCTTTTAGAGTATCAGGGTTTCGGACGAGAACTCATCTGTTACACGGCCACTTCAATGTTTTTTAAACTTATTTGAACTCCAGACTTCTTTTGTGTTCAGTATGCAGCATTCAAAGCGACGTCATCAATTTCCAACATGTTCTGACATCATTTGTTGTTTTTCGGTCATTTACCTAATTGCTCAGTATGCAACATTCAATTTCCAGAAGAAAATAAATAGAAGAAAAAAAATAATGCAGAAAATAAAAAACTATACAAAAAATTACTCAAAAATAAATGGAAGAAAATAAATAATGCAGAAAAGAAAAAACTATATAAAAAACTACTCAAAAATAAATAGAAGAAAATAAATAATGCAGAAAAGAAAAAACTATATAAAAAATTTGTTGGCACGCTGCCCAGTGGGCCTGCCAGACCTAGAGTGTGCAAATGCAGGCCCAGAAGGGCCAGCAGGCTCACAGGGCAGCGCGCCCTAATTAATTAGGCCTAGAAGCCTGCTATATAGAGGAGTTCGAAGAGGTAGCCGCGGCTGGGTTTATAAACCAGTGCGGCTGCCCTTCGCCCGGCGAGGTGGGACTAAACTTTGGGGTGGCAGCGCGAGGCCTTTAGTACCGGTTGGTGGCTCCAACCGGTACTAAAGACCACCCTTTAGTACCGGTTGGAACCACCAACCGATACTAAAGGTCTGCTCTTCCCGCCTCTTAGCCTAGCCAAAGTTGGCCTTTAGTACTGGTTGTTGGCTCCAACTGGTACTAAAGGCCTCTCCTATATATAGAACACTTACGAAAATTCAGTTAGATCTCCCCACTTCTTTTGTCTCCAACCTCTCGCGCGCGCGCCGCTCGAATCCGTCCTCACTGCCCGTCGCCCGTCGTCCGTCGTCGTCGTTGCTGTCCCCGCCGCCGCCCGTCGTCGTCGCCGTCTCGCGCCGCTGCCCCGAACGCCGCGCGCCGCTGTCCGTCGTCGTCCCGCCGCGGTCCCGTACGTCTCTCGCTCTCGCGTATACCCGCCGCGCCGCCGTCCGTCGTCGTCCTACCCGGCCCGTATGGCGGCGCCCCCGCCCGTACATACGTCGCCGCCCCCGCCCCGTACACCGGCGCCCCCGCTCGTACGTACGGGGCGGCGGCGTACGGGGCCACACACATACACACACACATATATACATACACACACACACACATACACACACACCTTTTTTTTACTTATTTTCTGTCTTTTAGAAAAGTTAATTAGATGATCGAATGTTTGATTAATGTCGAATGTTAGATGAATTAGCTAGATAGAAAATTGTCGAACTAGAGATTTGAACTAGTTGAATAATTAATATAACTAGTTTATTTTTAGTAAGAAAATTATCGAACTAGTTTATTTAGGTATATGAGATTTGAACTACTTCAATAATTAATATAACTAGTTTATTTTTAGTAAGAAAATTGTCGAACTAGTTTATTTAGGTATAT
>NC_057800.1:736834967-736841219 GCF_018294505.1 Triticum aestivum
AATGTTAGATTAATGTCGAATGTTACATGAATTAGATAGAAAAGTTAAATATATAATAATGTCAATTGTTAGAGATGAATATAGTTAGATATATTAATGTCAAATGTTAGATGAATATATATTTGGCTAGATATTAATTAATGTTAGATAGTAATAGGTGTTTAATGTTTCACCTATATGAACATAGGAAATGTCATATGACGACGAAAAAGATTTCATTATGTGCGAACACTGTGAAGACTAGCGCGGCCTGTGCGACAGAAATTTCCTTGTTCATAGTAGGCGCTTCAGCATCAAGCTGGATCAGACATTCGAAGTTGATACAGTAAGTCTCTTTGGCAATTATTATTTGAATGCAAAACTTATGCTTCATTTGCTTCAACTTATAAATTTAAATTTTCACTATTCTACTAGCCCATCCCCTGCCATGCAAGAATTTTTGTCTTGGATAAGATAGGTTTTAGTGTTATAGATGATATGGAGGTAAAGAGTGTTTACTTGAAGACGGCGCATGGGTATACTTTCAACGCCAAATTATATAATGGAGACACATATACCCATTTTGAATGCAAAACTTGGCAAGCACTATGCAAGGCTTATGCATTTGAGCCTGGTATGGTTGTCACCTTTGATATTCGTCCGAAAGATGATATTAAAGGTAATATAGACATCTGGGTCGATGTGCAAACATCTACAGTTCTACCATTATGTGAGTTTTTCTCAACCATGCATGCATATGTTTATGTCTTTGATACAGTTTATCCAAAAATAGTTGACAACTAATTTGTATTGTCAGCTTATTTCGGTTCAAGCAAACATGTCCGGCGCTTGGTAGACAGGACCTACTACTGCCCCGGGGCTCAACTAAACTGCGAGGAGATAAGTCATTATGTTTCATGGCTTGAGGATCTTAATACTGTCAAGACAAAAAATTTCCTGAACTTAGAAATGTTAGTACTCAAAACGTGCGACCAATGGTGATCGTATTGAACTACGGTCACATCTATAATCGAAAGATGGTAAGATTTTAACTATTTTTCCCTAATTAGTGCATCTTTTGCATACATTATTTTTGAAGCTAAACTTTCATTGCTTAGTATATTAATTACTATACGATGTTCTTCAACAGGGACTTCCGATGACAGTTGTGCCTCAGTGGATCGAGACTAAAGGTGACATGTCAATGGTTAGCTTACGGCCAAGATATCCTACATTGCACATGAGTGCATTTAGGATTTCTGAAAGCCAAGAATGCTTAATAGTGAAAGATTGGAGCAAAATTGTTAACGATCACAGAGAAGTACTAGGGGGCAGCAAGGAGAAGCACAACCCAAGATTAGGAGACAGATTCATCTGCATGCTCCAGTATGATGAATCAGGAGAGCTATACATGTTCTATGCTATTCTACCTGAGAGGGAGCAACACTAGTTCATGCTCTAAATTAGTGTCTCATGTCCGTGTCCTGAACTTCGATGTTGGTGATGATTATGTTGTACTCGATGATATCTTTGCTTCTGTTAGAAAGTGAATGTTTCCTCTTTAAGCTAGCCAGTGTTGGTGATGATTAGATAGCTAGCGGTAATGACTATGATGATTAAATAGTGGTAATTAGACGACTACGATGATTTTTAGCTAGCTAGAGTTTATTTATTTATTAATATGCGATGATGATGATGATGATGACGACTACAACTCATTATAACGTAAAACAATCCTAAATTAAATTGATAACACAAATTTAATTGAAAAATACAAAATAAAAAAAAGCACAAACATCTAGTACCGGTTGGTGTTACCAACCGGTACTAAAGGGCTCCCGGCCCCCGGAGCTGGCTCGTGCCACGTGGTTTCCCTTTAGCACCGGTTCATGCTGAACCGGTACTAAAGGGGGGGGGCTTTAGTGACCACACTTTAGTGCCGGTTATGGAACCGGCACTAAAGGGCCTTACGAACCGGTGCTATTGCCCGGTTCTGCACTAGTGACGAGATAGCGGAGTGAAGTTTGATCAGCCGCAGTACCCAAGGGGCGTAGAACTTCAAACCAAACAGATCAGAGCCAGATGCAGCAAGTTGGCGAATGAAGAAGTCCTGTGCATTGAAGCATTTTCCATGAAGAATATAGAAGACCAAAGTCTTCATTGCACCTTCAAGCTTGGCATGTGGAGAGTGCCCTTTGATGGGCCAGAGAGTCCGCCTTATGATATGATAAATAGTTCTTGGCAGGTACTCAAGGTCTTCGACGAAGAACTCCGTGGGATAAGCAGCATCTTGGGAAAATGGCTTCATCATACTGAGAATCTGACTCATGTCAGGTTCATTCTTCTGAAAGATGCTCTCAATAGCTTCACTATGAAGCTGACAGCCATGCTCGTAGAGATCGCCAGGAGTGGGCAAGCCAGTGAGCTCAATGATGTCAAAGGCTTTGGCTTCGTGATGAACATTTCCAGTCATCCACTCCAGGACTCAAGTATTCGGATCTCTGCTATACCCGCGGATGTGAAGTGTGGCATAGAATTGGAGCAGCAACTCTTCATTCCGATGCTCTTGGTCAGTTACGAATGGCAGCAGTCCAACTTCTTTGAAGCAATCTAGAGCTTCTTCCAAACAGGGCAGACCAGCTATTGCTTCAATGTCAAGGCGCTTGTGGGGGAAGATGCGACCTTGATTGTATAGTATGCAGGAGTAATAGCTTCGCTGCGGATAGCTCCAGAACCTATCAGATGATATCCTTTCCCTTGAGTAGGGGTTCCTGGAACTATTGAATAATGTGTTGTCTGCTCTGAAGCCATTGATATTGAAGGAGCCAGGTGCTGATGCAGGACCTAGGAACCTTGGCAATCTTGGGATTGGCTTCTGTACCTGAGGCCTGTGCTCAACATGATAGTCGAACTGGGGACCGGCAGCAGACTCCGGAACAGAAGTTGCGGGATCAGTGGCTTCGCCGACTTATGATGCTTTCGTTGGGGAGGGCTCCACACTAGCTTCAGCCATGACAGCGTTAGTGGCTTCATTGGTGGTGGTGGCAGCCGCAAGATTCTCAACCTCCACTTGACGAGCTGGAGGGTCGGTCACAGTTATGTTCTCCTCGGGAACTGCTTCTTGGTGGGACAAGGGAGTGGCAACTTGTGGGACTTCTTCTTCCGCGGCTGATGCAGCCGGATTGTCTCAGCAGAGACTTGAGGCCTTGGACCTTTGCAAAGCCTGCACAATGCAGGCGACGCCTGTGTAGTTGGTGTTGGCTGGGCCTTGAAGTCTTCTTCCTCTTGTGGGCGGTCAGCCATGAAGCATCCTGAGCGATTGGCGTCAGAGGACGACCAATGCTGATGAGTTCGCTGTTCTCGAACTGAGGAAGGACTGTACCATCTTCTACATGGTCATGTTGACCAATGTCTTTAGCAGCGATGGGATCAGCTGTTGGAAAGTCTTCAGCTTCATGAGCCTCTGTGGAAGCAGGCTCATGGATTTTCAGTTGACGTTCTTGTGGATCGGCGTCGGGGTGAACCATGGAAATGGGTTCAACAACCAAGGGCTCTGTGGGAGCAGCCCAATCTTTCTTGGTCTTTCTCTTTTTCTTGGAGGGGGCAGTAGGAGAGGCTTCAGGATATTTCCTCTTCCTGGCTTCAGCCTCAGGAGTCCTCATCTTCTTGAGCTCTGAAGCGGTTGACCGGCTTTTTGGCTTCGAGCCAGTCATTCTTGTTGGGAAGACAATGGGATCTGCTTCCAGCCTTGGTGCGTCGGGTTTAGCCGTAGCGGGCTTCTTCATCTTCTTTGCGGCCATCCTGGGGTCGATGCCAGGACGCCCAAGGGCCTTGCGCTTCTCAGCCTCATTGTAGGGTTGCACACATCTGTCAGCCAGAACCTTCATGCGCTCACGCGAACCCTGAGCTTCTGCACGTTTCTTGAGAAAGGCTTCCTTGAGCTCGTGCAGCATAATCTTGAAGTTCTTCACATCTTGCACGCTGAGCTTGTCCATATGCTTCTTGATCTGAGCCTTTTCATAGTCAATCTTCTGCTTCAGTTCAACAACGCGTTGGGCGATAGCTAGTTCTGAAGCAATGGCGCCATGGAAGGCGACACTGAGGCCAATGGGTAGTTGAAGATCTTCGAAGCTGATGTTTGGCGTGTCAAACCACTCATCAATGAAGGTGTGGATGATTGTTACATCAAAGAGCGGCAGATCATTGAAGATTTCTGCTTCTTCTTTGCTCTTGATGAGTTGCTCAAGAGGGTCATCTTCAAGATCTTCATCACTTGACAGATCAATGGCATCGTTGCGCATAATGGCAGCAGCTGTTAGCTCTTGGCCGGTGTGTGGCAGAGGCATCTTGACCTTCTGGGGCTTGGAGATGTGTGATAAATCTTCAGACTGCACACTGTCTTCAGGAGGTGCAGTTGCCAGTGGCTTCGCCCGTGAGATTTTTGGTGAAGGGCAGGCTTTGAAGCTTTAGGCTTCTTCAACTTCTGAGGCTTCGGCGCTGCAGGCGCTTCATCTGATTCAGCGTCAGCTGCAGGCTCATTCACTGTTGTCCCTTGAACCAAGATATGGGTGATGAGGCCTTCAAGGTTGTAGAAAGGACCGATGACATTGGGTTTTGCATCTCGTGTGCCATCAGCCCTTGGAGCAGAAGGACCAAGGTTGAAGTCTAGTCCCAATGTCTTCTTGTTTTGCTTCGCTGAGTTCTGGGCAAACTGGAAGTTGCGCTTAAACAGATTGTCGTCACGACACCATAGTAGTGACGATGGGTGTGCATCAGCAGGCTGTGGCCCACGGACCATGCAGGGATAGAAGCCTTGTTCAATGGCTTCATCTCTGGTCCTGGGTTGAAGATTCTTGTATAGGATGTCTCCCCATGGTCTCTTGATGGCATTTTTCTCAGCATATTCCTGGGTTACAAATCGGTATTTGAACCATTGTTCTTCCCAATATCTTCGAATCCATTGGATTCGGGTCTTGCGCTGATTGTAATCCTCTTCAGGATCTGTCTTGTACAGTTCTGAGAGGTCATCTGGCAGATCTCTAGATGTTTCTCCACGACGCTTTCTGCCACCCTTCCTTGCTGATTTTTCTGAAGCCATGAACCTTAATCTGAAAGGCTTCAATACGTTCAGAGGCTTCAAAGGTTTTCGCTTGCTGAACAAACAGGAACTGGCTTCGGGAGAGTTTATGTGATGCTGTAAGAATTCTGCAAATGAATGCAGACTATGAGAACCAAAGGATTCTTCCACGGACATGTACCTATGACAGCATTAAGGTGCAAGGGAAGGGGAAGAGGTCATATGCATTCTCAGAAGATTTTGAAGATAAATCAGTTTAGAAGACATTGACCTCATCGTACGAAGACATTCACTCATAGATAAGGAGTTGGTTCTAGATTTGTACGAATCCAGAGATCAGTACAATTGAGGAATCTAACTACTTTGTGAAGCACAAGTGAATATACTAGGCAAGTTATGAGATGCAGTATGAGAGAGATCTAACTTGTGTGAATAGAAACTGCTTGTGGTAAAAAGTGACGAAGCCATAGGATCAATGGTTCCGTAAAAAGGAAGTTTTATTTACCACACTAAGAACTGCTAGACGGAGTGGAAGATGAGGCCGAGCTGTTCGATCTTCCGTGCCCTAACTTGGCGACGGAGGACACCTACGGCGACGGCGAAGAGGACGATGTCCGCGGTCGGCGTGAAGACGGCGTCGGAGAGGTTGCGGCAGTGAAGCGCTTCATCGCCGGCGTCGTCGAGGGCTAGCGGTGGCGCTAGGGTTCGTGCGAGAGTGAAAGAAGAGATAATGACCGCTGTGAAGTGTGTATTTATAGGTACAGGGGCGGCACTGCGTTATTACACAGGTGCCCCTGGCGATTCGCATCTGAGGAACACGTGGCCATTATGCGGAATTTTGGGGTTTGTTCCACATCCCACGCACGCCTGGATTGTCGGGTGGTCGTTCCTACTTCTCCGGATTTCATGTGGAGGAATGAGCATTGAAAACGGACTTAATGGTTATCTCTGTATCTTCTGCTGACAAGGACACAGAGAAGACATTCGACAGTTTCAATAGAATGCATACGATTTGGAGAGATAGAATTTGAGATAGAAAGCATAGAGAGGTCAGGGTCCGATCACATTCACTTAGTTCAAAAGATTCAACAAGAAGACATAGCTATAAGTGAATGCTGTAGAGGACAGAACACTAGTATATATATATATATATATATATATATATATATATATATATATATATATATATATATATA
>NC_057800.1:736841568-736845559 GCF_018294505.1 Triticum aestivum
AAGTCAAACCAAATGTGAAGACATAGCAAATGTAACGCCATGAGTGAAACACTTCAAACAGAACATGTGGTGGTGGCGTTACCCACCGTATAGGAAGTATTAGACCCAGACACGGCGCACAATTATCGTGGCGCTCCGCAGTCAAATTCCACATTAATGTATTCACACTTAGAATGTATGTCTTCAGTGAATGAAGTTATACTTTACTTCGTGTGTTGCACATCTAAGTCATCAATATGCATAAGTGTTAGGATGTGTGCCTAATCACAGGACATTTGAGGATTCCAAGATATTTAGCTCACACCATAACTTGCAAAATCTCTTCTCATCCAAGGGCTTGGTGAAGATATCTGCCAATTGCTCTTCAGTGTTGACGTGTATGATATCAATATCTTCCTTCACAACATGATCTCTGAGAAAGTGATGACGAATTTCAATGTGCTTTGTCTTCGAGTGCTGAACTGGGTTGTTGGCAATCTTGATGGCGCTTTCGTTGTCGCAGTAGAGTGGCACTTGCTTCAGATGAATGCCATAGTCCTTGAGTGTTTGCTTCATCCACAGAAGCTGAGCACAGCAAGATCCAGCAGCAATATATTCAGATTCAGCAGTGGAGAGAGATACACAGTTCTGCTTCTTTGAAGGCCAACATACAAATGATCGTCCCAGAAAGTGACATGTGCCTGATGTAGACTTGCGATCAACTTTGTCACCAGCATAATCAGCATCCGAGAATCCAACCAGATCAAACTCTGAGCCCTTTGGATACCATAATCCTAGAGTTGGGATGTGAGCCAAATATCGAAGAATTCGCTTCACAGCTAAGTGATGCGACTCCTTTGGTGCCGCTTGAAATCGAGCACACATGCAAACACTAAGCATAATATCTGGCCTAGATGCACATAGATAAAGTAAAGAACCAATCATTGAGCGGTATACCTTTTGATCGAACTCGTTACCATTGTCATCAGGACCCAGATGATGCTTGGCTGGCATTGGCTCCGTGAAGCCTTTGCAGTCTTGCATACCGAACTTCTTCAGGCAATCTTTGAGATACTTCTCTTGAGGTATGAAGATGCCGTTGCATTGCTGTCGTATTTGAAGACCGAGAAAGAACTTCAGCTCTCCCATCATAGACATTTGATATTGCTCTTGCATCATATATCCAAACTCTTCACTGTACTTCTGATTGGTGCAGCCGAAGATAATGTCATCCACATATATTTGGCACACAAACAGTCACTACTAGGGAAGGGGCTATAGATGGGATTGACACTAATGGCGCACCAGAAAGATGGTGCGCCATTAGTATATACTAATGGCGCACCACAATCTGATGCGCCATTAGAGTTTAAACTACTAATGGCGCACCATGCTACGGGTGCGCCATTAGTATCAATTTTTTTTAACTAGTGCGCCTGTCCAAACATACTAATGGCGCATCCGGGCAAAGTGCGCCATTAGTAGTTGTAACTACTAATGGCGCACCAGGCAGCAGGTGCGCCATTAGTATAGAATTTTTTTTTTGAACTAGTGCGCCTATCCAAACATACTAATGGCGCATCCTGCCCAAGTGCGCCATTAGTAGTTGTAACTACTAATGGCGCACCAGGCAGTGGGTGCGCCATTAGTATAGAATTTTTTTTTGAACTAGTGCGCCTATCCAAACATACTAATGGCGCATCCTGCTCAAGTGCGCCATTAGTAGTTGTAACTAGTAATGGCGCACCATGCAAGAGGTGCGCCATTAGTAAGTGGGCAGCAACAAGATATTTGGGACAGCCTCTCCTACCCACACACTCACTTTCTCCCCACTTCATTCTCTCCACCTCCTCCTTGTCTCGGGTGCCTCCTCTTTTTCACCTCATTTCCACCATAGATTCATTCAAATTAAGTGGTTAAATTACCTTGTTTTAATAGGTAAGTAAGGGGGGAAGCTATATTTAGGTTGTTCTCCTTACAACAATTTGCACATGCACTTTTTACGGCCTAGCTAGATCTATGTATGTTCGTGGTGTTGCATATGTTTGTGGTGTTGCATATGTGTTTGTGTTTGGAGGTGAACCGGTATTTGATATGCGATAGTTGCCAATATTTTGCCGGAATGTTGATTCATTTCCGTTTCGGCGAGAATTTTGGCATTAAGCATTCTTTTTGGTCCTATTTTTAGGGAAAGTCATGCCAAATTTTTGTTTGGTTCTAAAATATCGTTTTGCTCTACCATGGTCCGCACGATGACCGAAGGCATCGTGAATAGGTTTTTGAGGTCCACGAAGGCCGAGATGCTTCAAAAGAACGAGACGGAGATAAGATGTCCGTGTCGAAGATGCAAGCTGAAGAGCCTTATTGCGGACCCGGATTCCGGGCAGGTGCGGGACCACCTGCTGTTGCGTGGTTTCATGGATGGCTATCGGTGGCAAGGTGATGAAGATGACTACGAAGTCGTCCATGAGGGCCGGGCAAGAAATGAGGAAGGGCAGCAAGACAACCACCGCGGCTCGGGCGGGCGAGAAGACGAAGAATCCCCAGGAGATGATCACGACTGTGATGTTGTACACAGTCATCATGTAGAAGATGCAGGACATGATGATGAGGAAGATGCCGGAGCAGGCGACGGGCATGATCATGAAGATGATGATGCCGGCGGAGCAGACGACGCTGGACCATCGATGGGCTGGGTGCAGGACCCTCATATTCAAGAGCTGCTTCTCAAGCAGACGGATCACGCAAGAGCTGCCGCCCGAGAGAAAGCCAAGATGGATCAACTTGAGTTAGACGCGGTTACTCCATTGTATGAAGGATGCAGGCCCGAGGATACCCGCCTGAAAGTAACGCTCATGGCCCTAGAGATGAAGGTAAAACACAAAATGACCGACGCATGCTTCGACGAGAACATGTCATTCTGGCACGAACGTCTTCCCAAGGGGAACAAGTGCCCGACCAGTTTGGAGGAGGCGAAGAAAATCGTGTGTCCTCTGGATTTACCGCATGTGAAATACCATGTGTGCATGAACAATTGCATCATTTATCGGGACGAGCACGCGGAGTCTACAATATGTCCGGTGTGCGGTGCCACTCGATACAAGAAGAGGAAGAAAGCTCCTCGAAAAGTGGTGTGGTATTTTCCGATCACTCCTCGTCTGCAGCAGTATTTCGCGGATCCTAAGGTAGCAAAGCTCCTGCGTTGGCACGCGGATAGGGAGGAGAAGAAGCGAGAAGATGACGCAAATGATCCGGAGATAGATAAAAAAGACAAGATGCTGAGTCACCCTAAGGATGCGAGCCAGTGGCAAGCATTGAACTTCGAATACCCAGAATTTGGGAACGATCCAAGGAACATCGTGCTGGGCGCGAGCACCGATGGAGTCAATCCGTTTGGCAGCCAGAGAAGCACACATAGCACCTGGCCTGTGTTTGTGTGGATGTACAACCTTCCCCCCTGGTTGTGCATGAAGAGGAAGTACATTCACATGAGTATGCTAATTGAAGGGCCGAAACAACCAGGGAACGACATCAATCTGTATCTCGACGACGGTGCACGACTATCTCGGTTACGGATATCTTGCGGGGCAGGTAGTCCACGGATTTTCTGGATGCGTAAGGTGCATGGATGACACAACGTATCGCCAGCTAGATAGAGATCCCGGGTCTTCGAAAACCGTGTTCATGGGACATCGAAGGTGGCTTCGCGACGATGACCCGTGGAGGAAACGCAAGGATCTGTTCGATGGTGAAACCGAACCCCGAAAACGCCCGTGTACGAGGAGCGGCGAGGAAATAGACAAGCTGTTGAAAAATTGGAAAGACTGCCCACTGCCGGGAAAGAAGCAAAAGGCGCCAGAGCCGGGAAAGAAGCGAAAGGCGCCAGAGCCGCTGCTGAAGGTATGGAAAACGAGGTCTGTTTTCTGGGACTTGCCGTACTGGAAGATCCACCGTGTGCCTCACAGCCTTGATGTCATGCATATCACGAAGAACGTGTGCGAGAGTCTGCTTG
>NC_057800.1:736848092-736890469 GCF_018294505.1 Triticum aestivum
CTTTGATCCGTGCTTGGTATGGAAATGTTGCTCTCCGATCTCCTTAGGGCGATTCTATGACTTGCTTGTGGTGTTTGGTAATTTAGTGCAACTCTGCCTGCTCATATCTGGAGTATGAAGAAAATTGGGTGATTTTGTGCAGTCCTTTAGCTTGCTGTAGACTTGTAGATATGTAGCGAAAGCAAGTAGGGTTTGGTATGTGATTTTTGTAGCTTTTATTATGATACATTCTTTAAACATGTGCTATGGTTTACCTGTTATTAGCATCCGTAGCAGGAATGGTTGCCGATCTCTGTTGGACACACTCGGATGGCAGTTCGGTGTGTGCATCAGATAACTGTATCCATTTTAGTTCTGCTTGCTCTGATTAAAGTGGAAAGTACTGCCGTTATCTTATATGTTGTTCTGTTAGGATTGAATACAACAAGAGACGTGCCCATTTCTGTTATAGTACCCCTGAATAAAATTGTAAATACTACAGTTATCATATACAATCTCTTAGGAGTGAATACCACAAGAAGCGCATTTTTGTTAATATCCCCTGCTTCCTGATGTATTTGTTTCTTGGTAAAAGTGAACTTCCAATGAATATTTTTGTGCTGGAGTAGGCTGGAGGGGTATTCGGCTGTGCACATTTAATTATAGTATCTGGTGGAGATACCCTGTTCAAGGACAGGGGGCGGGGGTGTGAACTTTGTGAAATCCTGTCCTATTGATGACTTTGCAAACTTATCAGGAGGTGGTGTTAGGAAATCTAAACAGTTTAAACTATATAGGAAGACATTTATAGGTTAGAAACAATCTGTTCTACTTCTGCAGATTATCTAGATAAGTGATGAAGTTTACTTAGTATAGTATTTTTTTTCTGTCACTTCTTTATCTACCAAAAGTGTGAACCCAGGGTATGAGCCACTAATGCAAGCATCGTCATTCTTTTCTGAGTTTGTCTAATTCACATCTAAATGTTTTCTAAGGATGTCACATCTAAGCTCCCACAAATAACGCAGCAACAAGGAACAAAAAAAAGCTGGGGCAAAAAAAAATACACCACAAACATAGTGGACACAAGGTTAGACGTGACATAAATGTGTCCTAGACAGACCCTTCTTTTCTTAGTGAAACATCAACTTTCCAAAGACAATATTCCAAACTGGACAGTTGATACATAGAGCTATTTTACTTTAACCTTTAAAGTGTGGCTGCAAATCTGGGATGCAGGAGGTGAAAATTCATTGTCTAATCTGTTTCTCAGTTTCCTCTTTCAGAAACGAGAGATTTTTCAAGACCTTGCTCCACTGCTGTGGCACTCCTTTGGCACTGTTGCTGCACTGCTCCAGGTAGGTTACAGTTATTGCACTGTTCTAAATTCAGTCGCAATGGCAAGAGTACATATGTACTTGTGCAGTTCTTGTTATTTAAGTAAGGGTGGTTGTCCATGTGTATTGATTATTTCAATATGAAATTATTGATGGTTCTGCACATTTTCCTTATTCAGTCTGTCATGCTGTTTTGAAAATTTATGCAGGAGATTGTGTCAATTTACCCTTCACTTTCACCTCCTACTTTGTCGCCAGTTGCATCAAACCGTGTCTGCAATGCACTTGCACTTCTTCAGGTATGCTTTTACATGAGAAAGAAAAGGAAACCCTCACTCCTGGTGGGCCTTGTGGTGGATTGAGAATACTACTGCTTTCATATCATGCTTGCTTGCCATCTGCCCCTCAATTTCATTTTACTTTTTTTTAATTGCAATGTGTTGCTTCACACCCTGAGACCAGGATCCCGTTCTTGAATGGTACTGAGCGCTGCTGTTTCTATGCCAAGTCTTAAATATTTCCATTGTTTATTGTTAAAAAGCTTTCCTCATTTTGGTGACTTTACAGAATAAGTAAATCTTAACTAGCAGTGGTTAATAATTAAGTCTTCTTCTTTTTCCTTTGTAGCTCACATCCCACTGTACCTGTACCCGTTCCTGAATACTACCAGCAAGACAAGACCTTTTGAGTACTTGAGGCTTACCAGCTTGGGTGTTATTGGTGCTCTTGTGAAGGTAAATTAAAACTAGATACTTATGCAAACTAGGAATGGATGGTCCATATAGATTTTTGCTTTAAATGGTGAGAGGGTTGAACCAGAGGGGAAAACAGTGATGGGGATTGGCTGTATTCTTTCTTTTTTTTGTAGACTATATCTTGTTCTTTTGGTATTCTCATTCCAGTAATCCAGTCATTTTAATCAAATGGACTGGTTGGGATTGGATCCCAGGAATCTCAACAGGAACTGTTATTTTTGAAGCAAACAGGCTAATGATTTGTTAGAAATTATATTGTTTCTTCTTTTGGATATCCGATTCTGATATGTCAGAAACACAACATATCAAAAGTTAGCAATGACCAAACTGGCATGTAACAGAGACACTATAAAAGATAGCCAACATCCAGTTAGGCCAACATAACAGTGAACAAAACTACTGTCAATCAGCTCAGTTCTAGTGCTGTTGGATTTTTCTCGATTGTATTCTTGCAGTTTTGAAAATTCAGTTTATTCGGTTACTGAAAATTCAGTTAATTCAGTTAGGCACACAAATTTCAGAACTTTTGTGTGCCCTAGTACTTGGTGTTTGTAGAAAACCAGGAGTGTCAATGGGACTAGAATTCACTTGTTCTTATCTGGGTTTGTAAAACTTGTTCATGTACTGAACTACTAATGCCTTGTGATGCTCTGAATTACTTGTGATGCCTCTGAATTACTTGTGATCACATTGAGAAAGACTTGTAAAGATGATGATCATCTTTAACAGAAAACAATTTGTGATGATTTTGCTAGTTTGCTGGGTTTTGTCTCCGACCATCGTGTCGTGATGATTTTGCAGGTACCCCGAGAGGCCCTTGAGTTTGCCGGAATGTCGATTAACTTCCGTTCCAGCAAATTCGGGTACTCCATATGTCCTATTTTCAGCAAAGGTCATGCTGAAATTTTCCGTGAATTTTAGCATGACTTTGCTAAAAATAGGACATATGGGGTACTTGTGACTAATGCATGGGCCGGGGTATCTTAGTAGTTAATTAAGTAGGATCAAGTGCCCCGGCGTACTTGTGACTAATGCATGGCTTTTAGGGTGCCTCGGTGTCGATAAAAATCGAAATGATGAAAAGTTAGGCTTTTAGGG
Source organism: Triticum aestivum (assembly GCF_018294505.1). Lineage (NCBI taxonomy): Eukaryota > Viridiplantae > Streptophyta > Magnoliopsida > Poales > Poaceae > Triticum > Triticum aestivum. The sequence goes on from NC_057800.1 coordinate 736,851,262, forward strand.
TGCCTTGGCGTCGAAAAACCCTCAATGATGAAAGCTTAGATTTTAGGATGCCTCGGTGTCGACAAACCCTAAATGATGAGACCATGATCTTGTTCCTTGACAATAACCAACTTTTTGACCAAACTTTGTTTCTATTTAGAGAGAAACATGGCCCACAACGATGAGGCCGAGGGTTCGGGCGGCAAGGCATTCTGGGAGCTGTCCCAGGAGATGGAGGAACAACCTCACTTGTATGAGGCCGCCGCCTTCCCCACCGATCCTGAGGCCACGGATGGTGCCGCCGAGGATGACCACACTGATGCCACCACTGATGGTGCCGCCGAGGATGCCACCACTGATGATGGCGGCGCACGCACAGATAGCAGCCAGCCGAAGAGGCAATGGAAGGACCGGCGCCCGATCGTGCTCCGCACCCTCAAGGAGGAAGTTACTGAAGTGGACTCCAACGGGAATCCAACGGCGCCCGAACGAATAGTCAAGGGGTACTCGCTTCAGCTCGGGTGCATTGTCCGGAGCACCGTCTCGATCAACACCGAGAACCTGAGGCATCCTGACCGGGGGAATTTGCGCCACCTCCTCTTCACGAAGCTGCACGAACGATACAAGTTCCCCGCTGAATTCGAAAACACAAGCCTCAAAGGGAATAAAGTGAACAATGCTGCCCTCACGAAGATGAGCAAGGCCCTGTCTACTTCGAAAAGCAATGTGAAGAGAATGATCGAGAAAGGTGAGAGTTATGAGAAGATCAAGGAGAAAAATCCTTCGATCACCGAAGATGACTACAACGACTTCAAGATCAATTGCTCGAGCACGGCAAGCTCCCAATCAAGTGAGTGGGGGAAACAAATGCGGGAGCTGAACATAGGGGAACACACACTCGGTCCCGGCGGTTACAGAGTGGCGGAGCCTATATGGGACAAGGAGGAGGCGGACCGTGCTGAGCAAGGCCTACCGCCCCTCTTCGATAAATACGGTGACAAGCAGACCAGGAACTTTGTCAGGGCCTGGTACAAGAAGGACCCGAAAACAAAGGAGCTTACCACGGATCCGAAGACCAGGCGGCTTGAGCTTGTTCTGGTAAGGAATACACCCCCGCGTAATTAGCTCCATATGGTTGCATTCTAATTAATGAAGCCGAATTTCTAAATGGTTCACATTCCTTCCGCAGGCGACTGAAAGCAGTAGCGCGGGGTCGACTCAGAGCAACCCTTGGGACACCACTCTAAATAGGGGGTTGAATATAATGAAGAACAAGGATAAGCTCAGTAAGCCGACGTCAGCTGGTCGTGTGGCCGGCAAAGGCTAATCGACAAAATGGGGGTCATACTATACCGCTGGTGTGCGGAAGGAGAAAAAGACCAGCTCGGAAAGCCAGGCGCGAGAGGTTCAAGAACTCAAGGCACAGGTGGCGCGGATTCCGGAGATTGTCCAAGAGCAAGTGGAACAACGACTCGGAGCGACGATCACCGCCCTTGTGCCTACCTTGATCTCGGGGTTGAGTGCGTGGATTGCGGGCGGCCAACAGGGGCCGCCCCCGATTCCTAGCTTCACGGCCAGCAACTCGCATAATGCGACGGCGGGGCCATTGGTGCCTCCGGCGGAGGCGGCATTGGTGTCTCCGACGCCGGCACGGGAGCTTAATGCACCCGGGTGTACGCCGGCCGGCACCTCTTCAGCAAGCGGCCGCTCCGTCAACTGCACGCCCGCCGTTGGCGGCGCCTCGACATTAGCCGAGCTCGACGCCATCATCACGGTAACTAATTAAGCCTCTCTCGGCCGAGGACTTCATCTCCTTGCCTTTGACTGGGCATCCCTGACGCCCTACATGTTTTCGCAGGGCGCCGCCGACGTTCCGTGCACTCTCCTCCACTTCGTGAACAACGAGTTGGTCGATGTCGCCAAGGGCAAAATCGTTCAACCGGGCAACCCCTTGTTCCACGGTACCCAGATGCCACCCAACTTGTTTAGGGTTCAACTGGTTCGGGTGCTGCCAGGCTGCGACGACTTGTTACCTTCGATTCGACCCGTCGGGGCCGACGATGATGACGTGATGACCCTCAGCGCCTGCCTGAGCTGGCCCCTGCTTTGGCCGAAGAGCCAGATTCGTTTGGGGGCGGGGTACACCACCCCAAAGACAACACCGCCAGTCGTGCCGGCGCCAAGTCGGCCCCATGGCAAGACCGCCGTAACGGTGCCGGACATCCCTATGCCACTGGATCCAAACATGCATATGGCACAGGATCAGAACGACGACGACGACGACGATGATACATTTGGCAACGTTGATCAGTACTTTGCCGAGCATGGGTACGATGGCGACTTCATGGGGCCTCCTTCTCAAGAACCAAACCCAACAAAAGACGTGTGCGATCTAGCTCGTACCGCGGAGAAGCCAAGTTGCAACAGGCGCCGTCTGGCGTTCAGCTCTCAGGAGACGCCTCCAGCTGCCGACTTCACCGAGCCTCAGATAGGCGAGGTGCGAAATATTATCAGCCCCAACACACTCAAGAAGGCGGTCTGTGAGCAGAACTCGGTCCCATTACAGGAGAAGAAGAAGGCACGCAAAAGAAAGACTAAGAAGGGTGCGAGCCAGCCGACACCGAGTACGATCCGTGCTCAGGACGGGCCACCTTCACCGCAGGATATCTCGAGGAGGGTGCATGTGGCGGGTAGGGCGATGCTACCACCAAATATGCTCAATGCTGCAACTGGTGCTATGCGGAGTCTGCACGACAGTGTTCTTTCTTTGGAGAAGCGGCGTCTCAGAGAGAAGGATGTGGCATACCCGGTTTTCGTGGCCAAGGTGCCAGAGGGCAAGGGCTTTGTGGATGGCGACATCGGGGGTACGATCGTCCTGCGGTTTGATGACATCTTTGCTATGTTTAACCTTCATCCGCTGCACTACACCTTCGTTCGGCTATTTTCGCTGAGTATGGAGATGCGGATCATTCGCGACAAGACCCCGGACATCGTGATAGTCGACCCCTTCTACATGCGTGCCAAGATCTTGGGCAGCGCTGGGGACCGGCAAGTCGCGAGTTCTTACCTCGAAGGCGTCATTCTGGCAAACCAAGATAAGGATAACTTCCTCGTGCCTTACTTTCCCGAGTAAGTCCAACCCTCAACCGGCCCGTAACATATGAATTCTTACTTTTCGATCGTTTTTCTTTTAAAATTCCGTGTTTTCTGCAGTGACACACGTTGCACGCTCATCCTCCTAAGCCCCAAATATTCCATGGCCACGTATTTCGACCCGGACCGTCAGTCGAACGTAGACTACACAAATGTCAAGAAGGTTCTTGATGATGTTCTCCCCGGCTACGCCCAATCTGGAGGCACCTTCACCAGGCCTATTCGTAAGTACGGCAAGCACGTGTTCTCCCACAATACGACGTTCTGCTGCGTCAAGCAGCCGCCTGGCGGTCAGAAGGGTGCCTACTACGCCATCCATCACATGCGGGCGATCGTACGGGACCATCATCAACTTCTGCTACCGAGTAAACTCCAAGATTGGGCCGCGAGCGTGTCGGCAATCCAGGACGCGGACCTCCGACAAGAATTCTTTCGCATCCAGTCGGAGTTTGCGGAAATCATCCATCAAGATGTCCTTCGTACCTCGGGGCAGTTCTACCTCAGAAATCAACCGTCCAACAGTGACATCGACACAATGCTACAAATGCAGTTTGACAACGCCCGTTCTTTCATGACTCCCACGATAGACGGCGGCTTCATCCACGCTCCGGTCCCTTGAGTCGAGTTGTCTAGTTCTGAAACATCGATTGGCTCATGTTGTAATTAAACTTTAATGAACTTGTAGTATGTCTCTTTGGTTTTGAGAGTCGTTCAACTTAGATGTAATCGATGCTATTAATGTCTTGCTTTTCTCTTTCGATCGTTCTGTGAATTGGTACTAACGTTTCGTTTGGCTAGTGCATAGTGATGCCGACGTATGTCGTGTACAAGGGTAAGGTTCCCGGAGTCTACGATGACTGGGAGGAGTGTCGGAGACAGGTTCACCGATTCAGCGGTAACAGTTACAAAGGGTACACCACTAGGGCCGAGGCCGAATCTAGATACGCCCGCTATCTAGCGGGAGAGGGGAGGGAGCGTTGGAGGAACCGGATGAAGACGAGTTTCATCGTGATGATGCTCATCGTGATGACCGCAGCTCTCTTCTATGTGATGGTAGTTTAGATGATCGATATCGACTTGTAATGCGAAGACAAACTCGCTACTCGCGGTCTCGAGACTTGTAATATAATGTTCTATCTTTGTTCGGTCTTTTTAATTCGGAGACTAATATGATGAATTGTATTCGGAGACTAATATGATGAATTGTATTCAAAGACTAATCTTCTATTGTATTTGATGAATCTATTGTTGATGTGTGTTGTCTATATTTTGTCAAATTATACATTTTGTAACCTGCGCAAAAAACAGAAAATAAAAAAATAAAAAAAACCTAATATTCATACTAATGGCGCATCACACGACAGTGCGCCATTAGTATGACAGTGCATACTAATGGCGCATCATCGGGTGGTGCGCCATTAGTATGCTGCGGTTACTAATGGCGCATCCAGAGGTGGTGCGCCATTAGTATGCCAAAGCACCTGGGTATACATGCCCCCTGGGAGGCATACTAATGGCGCACCCTCGCATATACTAATGGCGCACCAGGTGGTGCGCCATTAGTATACCAGATACTAATGGCGCACCAGGTGGTGCGCCATTAGTAAAAATTACTAATGGCGTGCTATCAATGGCGCACCAGTGATGCACCATTAATGGCCATATTAGGTGCGCCATTAGTAGTGGTATTTCTAGTAGTGAGTTCACCATCATATGTCTTCGTGAAGAGAGTGGGGTCGAGAGAACCAGGTATGAAGCCTTTGCTCTTCAGGAAGTATTTGAGTGTGTCATACCAGGCCCGAGGGGCTTGTTTGAGGCCATACAGTGCCTTGTTGAGCTTGTATACCATGTCAGGATGTTTTGGATCTTCAAAGCCAGGCGGTTGTGCAACATATACTTCTTCTTCAATCTTGCCATTGAGAAAAGCACTCTTCACATCCATTTGATATAGAAGTATGTTATGATGATTTGCATAGGCCAGCAGAATGCGTATGGCTTCAAGTCTAGCTACAGGAGCAAATGTTTCATCGAAGTCAATGCCTTCCACTTGAGTATATCCTTGAGCAATGAGACGAGCTTTGTTTCTGACAACTTGACCATGCTCATCTTGCTTGTTGCGGTATATCCATTTGGTGCCTATTATATTGTGCTTCCTTGGATCAGGACGCTTAACCAGTTCCCATACATTATTCAGCTCAAACTGTTGAAGCTCTTCTTGCATAGCTTGAATCCATTCAGGTTCCATGAAGGCTTCTTCAACTTTCTTGGGTTCTGTTATTGAGACGAATGCGAAGTGCCCACAGAAATTTGCCATCTGAGTTGCCCTTCAACGAGTGAGTGGACCGGGTGCATTGATTCTATCAATTATTCTTTCGATCTGCACTTCATTGGCAACGCGAGGATGTACAGGGCGAAGATTTTGCTCTTGCTGATCATTGTCGTTGTTAGAAGGAATGTCTTCAGGCTGAGCATTGTCTTCATGTTGATCAGGTGCTGAGATGATAAGTTCTTCTTCAGGATGAGCTTCAAAAGGTATAATTTCTCCAATTCCCATCAGCTTGATTGATTCACAGGATGGAACTTCATCTAGCACATTTGGCAGTTGCTCTCTTTGTGAACCGTTGGTCTCATCGAACTGCAAATCCACTGTTTCAACCACTTTGTAATGAAAGAGATTGAAGACTCTGTAGGAGTGCGAGTCCTTTCCATATCCAAGCATAAAACCCTCATGTGCTTTTGGTGCAAACTTTGAGGTGTGATGTGGGTCCTTGATCCAGCACTTGGAGCCAAATACTCTGAAGTAACTGACATTTGGCTTCTTGCCAGTAAGGAGCTCGTAAGATGTCTTGTTAAGAAGCTTGTGAAGATAAACACGATTGATTGTATGGCATGCAGTATCAATGGCTTCAGGCCAGAATTCTCTTGGAGTCTTGTATTCATCTAGCATCGTTCTAGCCATCTCAATGAGTGTTCTGTTCTTGCGTTCGACGACGCCATTCTGCTGTGGCGTGTACGGGGCTGAGAATTCATGTGTGATGCCCAAGGTATCAAGATATGTATCAAGGCCAGTGTTCTTGAATTCAGTGCCATTGTCACTTCTGATGTGCTTTATCTTGGTGCCATAGTTGTTCATTGCTCGATTGGCGAAGCGTCTGAAGACATCCCGCACTTCAGTCTTGTAAAGGATTATGTGCACCCAAGTATATCTAGAATAATCATCAACAATGACAAAGCCATAGAGACAAGCAGTAGTAGTAAGAGTTGAGTAATGAGTGGGACCGAAAAGATCCATGTGAAGCAGTTCGAAGGATCGAGTAGTAGTCATGATTGTCTTCGACGGATGTTTGGCCCTCGTCATCTTTCCTGCCTCACAGGCACCGCATAAGTGATCTTTCTTGAACTTGACGCCCTCGATGCCTATGACATGCTTCTTCTTTGCCAGGGTGTGGAGGTTCCTCATGCCTGTTGGGTTTCGTAGTAATTTCAAAAAATTTCCTACGCACACGCAAGATCATGTGGTGCATAGCAACGAGAGGGGAGAGTGTTGTCTACGTACCTACGCAGACCGACTGCAGAAGCGTTGACACAACGTAGAGGAAGTAGTCGTACGTCTTCACGATCCAACCGATCAAGTACCGAAACTACGGCACCTTCGAGTTCGAGCACACGTTCAGCTCGATGACGATCCCCGGACTCCGATCCAGCAAAGTGTCGGGGAAGAGTTCCGTCAGCACGACGGCGTGGTGACGATCTTGATGTACCACAACAGCAGGGCTTCGCCTAAACTCCGCTACAGTATTATCGAGGAATATGGTGGCTGGGGGCACCGCACACGGCTAAGGAATAGATCACGTGGATCAACTTGTGTGTCTAGAGGTGCCCCCTGCCTCCGTATATAAAGGAGCCAAGGGGGAGGGGTGCGGCCAGCCCTATGGAGGCGCAGGAGGAGTCCTACTCCTACCAGGAGTAGGACTCCCATCCCCAATCCTATTCCAAATAGGATTCCCAAGGGGGAAAGAGAGAGAAGGGGGGCCGGCCACCTCTCCTAGTACTAATAGGACTAGGGGAAGGGGGGAGGCGCGCAGCCACCTTGGGCTGCCCCTTTCTCGTTTCCACTAAAGCCCATCTAGGCCCATATGGTTCCCGGGGGGTTCCGGTAACCTCCCGGTACTCCGGTAAAATCCCGATTTCACCCGGAACACTTCCGATATCCAAACATAGGCTTCCAATATATCAGTCTTTACGTATCGACCATTCCGAGACTCCTTGTCATGTCCGTGATCGCATCCGGGACTCCGAACAACCTTCGGTACATCAAAATGCATAAACTCATAATATAGCTGTCATCGTAACCTTAAGCGTGCGGACCCTACGGGTTCGAGAACAATGTAGACATGACCGAGACATGTCTCCAGTCAATAACCAATAGCGGGACCTGGATGCCCATATTGGCTCCTACATATTATACGAAGATCTTTATCGGTCAGACCGCATAACAACATACGTTGTTCCCTTTGTCATCGGTATGTTACTTGCCCGAGATTCGATCGTCGGTATCCAATACCTAGTTCAATCTCGTTACCGGCAAGTCTCTTTACTCGTTCCGTAATACATCATCCCGCAACTAACTCATTAGTTGCAATGCTTGCAAGGCTTAAGTGATGTGCATTACCGAGAGGGCCCAGAGATACCTCTCCGACAATCGGAGTGACAAATCCTAATCTCGAAATACGCCAACCCAACATCTACCTTTGGTGACACCTGTAATGCTCCTTTATAATCACCCAGTTACGTTGTGACGTTTGGTAGCACCCAAAGTGTTCCTCCGGCAAATGGGAGTTGCATAATCTCATAGTCATAGGAACATGTATAAGTCATGAAGAAAGCAATAGCAACATACTAAACGATTGGGTGCTAAGCTAATGGAATGGGTCATGTCAATCAGATCATTCAACTAATGATGTGACCTCGTTAATCAAATAACAACTCTTTGTTCATGGTTAGGAAACATAACCATCTTTGATTAACGAGCTAGTCAAGTAGAGGCATACTAGTGACACTCTGTTTGTCTATGTATTCACACATGTATTATGTTTCCGATTAATACAATTCTAGCATGAATAATAAACTTTTATCATGAAATAAGGAAATAAATAATAACTTTATTATTGCCTCTAGGGCATATTTCCTTCAGTCTCCCACTTGCACTAGAGTCAATAATCTAGATTACAAAGTAATGATTCTAACACCCATGGAGCCTTGGTGCTGATCATGTTTTGCTCGTGGAAGAGGCTTAGTCAACGGGTCTGCAACATTCAGATCCGTATGTATCTTGCAAATCTCTATGTCTCCCACCTGGACTAGATCCCGGATGGAATTGAAGCGTCTCTTGATGTGCTTGGTTCTCTTGTGAAATCTGGATTCCTTTGCCAAGGCAATTGCACCAGTATTGTCACAAAAGATTTTCATTGGACCCGATGCACTAGGTATGACACCTAGATCGGATATGAACTCCTTCATCCAGACTCCTTCATTTGCCGCTTCTGAAGCAGCTATGTATTCCGCTTCACATGTAGATCCCGCTACGACGCTTTGTTTAGAACTGCACCAACTGACAGCTCCACTGTTTAATGTAAACACGTATCCGGTTTGCGATTTAGAATCGTCCGGATCAGTGCCAAAGCTTGCATCAACGTAACCTTTTACGACGAGCTCTTTGTCACCTCCATATACGAGAAGCATATCCTTAGTCGTTTTCAGGTATTTCAGGATGTTCTTGACCGCTGTCCAGTGATCCACTCCTGGATTACTTTGGTACCTCCCTGCTAGACTTATAGCAAGGCACACATCAGGTCTGGTACACAGCATTGCATACATGATAGATCCTATCGCTGATGCATAGGGAACATCTTTCATATTCTCTCTATCTTCTGCAGTGGTCGGGCATTGAGTCTTACTCAATTTCACACCTTGTAACACAGGCAAGAATCCTTTCTTTGCTTGATCCATTTTGAACTTCTTCAAAATTTTGTCAAGGTATGTTGTTTGTGAAAGTCCAATTAAGCGTCTTGATCTATCTCTATAGATCTTAATGCCTAATATGAAAGCAGCTTCACCGAGGTCTTTCATTGAAAAACTCTTATTCAAGTATCCCTTTATGCTATCCATAAATTCTATATCATTTCCAATTAGTAATATGTCATCCACATATAATATTAGAAATGCTACAGAGCTCCCACTCACTTTCTTGTAAATACAGGCTTCTCCGAAAGTTTGTATAAAACCAAATGCTTTGATCACACTATCAAAACGTTTATTCCAACTCCGAGAGGCTTGCACCAGTCCATAAATGGATCGCTGGAGCTTGCACACTTTGTTAGCTCCCTTTGGATCGACAAAACCTTCTGGTTGCATCATATACAACTCTTCTTCCAGAAATCCATTCAGGAATGCAGTTTTGACATCCATCTGCCAAATTTCATAATCATAAAATGCGGCAATTGCTCACATGATTCGGACAGACTTAAGCATCGCTACGGGTGCGAAGGTCTCATCGTAGTCAATCCCTTGAACTTGTCGAAAACCTTTTGCGACAAGTCGAGCTTTGTAGACAGTAACATTACCATCAGCGTCAGTCTTCTTCTTGAAGTTCCATTTATTCTCAATTGCTTGCCGATCATCGGGCAAGTCAACCAAAGTCCATACTTTGTTCTCATACATGGATCCCATCTCAGATTTCATGGCTTCAAGCCATTTTGCGGAATCTGGGCTCATCATCGCTTCTTCATAGTTCGTAGGTTCATCATGATCTAGTAGCATGACTTCAGAACAGGATTACCGTACCACTCTGGTGCGGATCTTACTCTGGTTGATCTACGAGGTTCAGTAGTATCTTGTTCTGAAGTTTCATGATCATTATCATTAACTTCCTCACTAACTGGTGTAGGTGTCACAGGAACAGTTTTCTGTGATGTGCTACTTTCCAATAAGGGAGCAGGTACATTTACCTCGTCAAGTTCTACTTTCCTCCCACTCACTTCTTTCGAGAGAAACTCCTTCTCTAGAAAGTTTCCGAATTTAGCAACAAAAGTCTTGCCTTCGGATCTGTGATAGAAGGTGTATCCAATAGTTTCCTTTGGATATCCTATGAAGACACATTTCTCTGATTTGGGTTCGAGCTTATCAGGTTGAAGCTTTTTCACATAAGCATCGCAGCCCCAAACTTTTAGAAATGACAACTTTGGTTTCTTGCCAAACCACAGTTCATAAGGTGTCGTCTCAACGGATTTTGATGGTGCCCTATTTAACGTGAATGCGGCCGTCTCTAGAGCGTATCCCCAAAACCATAGCGGTAAATCAGTAAGAGACATTATAGATCGCACCATATCTAGTAAAGTACGATTACGACGTTCGGACACACCATTACGCTGTGGTGTTCTGGGTGGCGTGAGTTGCGAAACTATTCCACAATTTTTCAAATGTACACCAAACTCGTAACTCAAATATTCTCCTCCACGATCAGATCGTAGAAACTTTATTTTCTTGTTACGATGATTTTCAACTTCACTCTGAAATTCCTTGAACTTTTCAAATGTTTCAGACTTATGTTTCATAAAGTAGATATACCCATATCTGCTAAAATCATCTGTGAAGGTGAGAAAATAACGATATCCGCCACGAGCCTCAATATTCATCGGACCACATACATCTGTATGTATGATTTCCAACAAATCTGTTGCTCTCTCCATAGTACCAGAGAATGGTGTTTTGGTCATCTTGCCCATGAGGCACGGTTCGCAAGTACCAAGTGATTCATAATCAAGTGGTTCCAAAAGTCCATCAGTATGGAGTTTCTTCATGCGCTTTACACTGAAATGACCTAAACGACAGTGCCACAAATAAGTTGCACTTTCATTATCAACTCTGCATCTTTTGGCTTCAACATTATGAATATGTGTATTACTACTATCGAGATTCAATAAGAATAGACCACTCTTCAAGGGTGCATGACCATAAAAGATATTACTCATATAAATAGAACAACCATTATTCTCTGATTTAAATGAATAACCGTCTCGCATTAAACAAGATCCAGATATAATGTTCATGCTCAACGCTGGCACCAAATAACAATTATTTAGGTCTAATATTAATCCCGAAGGTAGATGTAGAGGTAGCGTGCCGACCGTGATCACATCGAATTTGGAACCGTTTCCCACGCGCATCGTCACCTCGTCCTTTGCCAATGCCCGCTTATTCCGTAGTCCCTGTTTCGAGTTGCAAATATTAGCAATAGAACCAGTATCAAATACCCAGGTGCTACTGCGAGCTCTAGTAAGGTACACATCAATAACATGTATATCACATATACCTTTGTTCACCTTGACATCCTTCTTATCCGCCAAATACTTGGGGCAGTTCCGCTTCCAGTGACCAGTCTGCTTGCAGTAGAAGCACTCAGTTTCAGGCTTAGGTCCAGACTTGGGTTTCTTCTCCTGAGTAGCAACTTGTTTGATGTTCTTCTTGAAGTTCCCCTTTTTCTTCCCTTTGCCCTTTTTCTTGAAACTAGTGGTCTTGTTGACCATCAACACTTGATGCTCCTTCTTTATTTCTACCTCCGCAGCTTTCAGCATTGTGAAGAGCTCGGGAATAGTCTTGTTCATCCCTTGCATATTATAGTTCATCACGGAGCTCTTGTAGCTAGGTGGCAGTGATTGGAGAATTCTGTCAATGACGCAATCATCCGGAAGATTAACTCCCAATTGAATCAAGTGATTATTATACCCAGACATTTTGAGTATATGCTCACTGACAGAACTGTTCTCCTCCATCTTGCAGCTATAGAACTTATTGGAGACTTCATATCTCTCAATCCGGGCATTTGCTTGAAATATTAACTTCAACTCCTGGAATATCTCATATGCCCCATGACGTTCAAAACGTCGTTGAAGTCCCGATTCTAAGCCGTAAAGCATGGCACACTGAACTATCGAGTAGTCATCAGCTTTGCTGTGCCAGACATTCATAACATCTGGTGTTGCTGCAGCAGCAGGCCTGGCACCCAGCGGTGCTTCCAGGACGTAATTCTTCTGAGCAGCAATGAGGATAATCCTCAAGTTACGGACCCAGTCCGTGTAATTGCTACCATCATCTTTCAACTTTGCTTTCTCAAGGAACGCATTAAAATTCAACGGAACAATAGCATGAACCATCTATCTACAATCAACATAAACAAGCAAGATACTATCAGGTACTAAGTTCATGATAAATTTAAGTTCAATTAATCATATTACTTAAGAACTCCCACTTAGATAGACATCCCTCTAATCCTCTAAGTGATCACGTGATCCAAATCAACTAAACCATGTCCGATCATCACGTGAGATGGTGTAGTTTCATCGGTGAACATCGTTATGTTGATCATATCTACTATATGATTCACGCTCGACCTTTCGGTCTCCGTGTTCCGAGGCCATATCTGTATATGCTTGGCTCGTCAAGTATAACCTGAGTATTCCGCGTGTGCAACTGTTTTGCACCCGTTGTATTTGAACGTAGAGCTTATCACACCCGATCATCACGTGGTGTCTGGGCACGACGAACTTTCGCAACGGTGCATACTCAGGGAGAACACTTCTTGATAATTTAGTGAGAGATCATCTTATAATGCTACCGTCAATCAAAGCAAGATAAGATTCATAAAAGATAAACATCACATGCAATCAATATAAGTGATATGATATGGCCATCATCATCTTGTGCCTGTGATCTCCATCTCCGAAGCATCGTCATGATCACCATCGTCACCGGCGCGACACCTTGATCTCCATCGTAGCATCATTGTCGTATCGCCAATCTTATGCTTCAACGACTATCACTACCGCTTAGTAATAAAGTAAAGCATTACATCGCGATTGCATTGCATACAATAAGGCGACAACCATATGGCTCCTGCCAGTTGCCGATAACTCAGTTAAAAAACATGATCATCTCATACAATAAAATTTAGCATCATGCCTTGACCATATCACATCATAACATGCCCTGCAAAAACAAGTTAGACGTCCTCTACTTTGTTGTTGCAAGTTTTACGTGGCTTCTACGGGCTTAAGCAAGAACCAATCTCACCTACGCATCAAAACCACAACGATAGTTTGTCAAATAGACTCCGTTTTAACCTTCGCAAGGACCGGGCGTAGCCACACCTGGTTCAACTAAAGTTGGAGAGACAGTCGCCCGCAAGCCACCTATGTGCAAAGCACGTCGGGGGAACCGGTCTCGCGTAAGCGTACGCGTAATGTTGGTCCGGGTCGTCTCGTCCAACAATGCCGCCGAACCAAAGTATGACATGCTAGTAGGCAGTATGACTTATATCGCCCACACCTCACTTGTGTTCTACTCGTGCATATAACATCAACATAAATAACCTAGGCTCGGATGCCACTGTTGGGTTTCGTAGTAATTTCAAAAAAATTCCTACGCACACTCAAGATCATGTGATGCATAGCAACGAGAGGGGAGAGTGTTGTCTACGTACCTATGCAGACCGACTGCGGAAGCGTTGACACAACATAGAGGAAGTAGTCGTACGTCTTCACGATCCAACCGATCAAGTACCGAAACTACGGCACCTCCAAGTTCGAGCACACGTTCAGCTCGATGACGATCCCCGGACTCCGATCCAGCAAAGTGTCGGGGAAGAGTTCCGTCAGCACGATGGCGTGGTGACGATCTTGATGTACTACAGCAGCAGGGCTTCGCCTAAACTCCGCTACAGTATTATCGAGGAATATGGTGGCTGGGGGCACCGCACACGGCTAAGGAATAGATCACGTGGATCAACTTGTGTGTCTAGAGGTGCCCCCTGCCTCCGTATATAAAGGAGCCAAGGGGGAGGGGTGCGGCCAGCCCTATGGAGGCGCAGGAGGAGTCCTACTCCTACCGGGAGTAGGACTCCCCTCCCCAATCCTATTCCAAATAGGATTCCCAAGGGGGAAAGAGAGAGAAGGGGGGCCGGCCACCTCTCCTAGTCCTAATAGGACTAGGGGAAGGGGGAGGCACGCGGCCACCTTGGGCTGCCCCTTTCTCCTTTCCACTAAAGCCCATCTAGGCCCATATGGTTCCCGGGGGGGTCCGGTAACCTCCCGGTACTCCGGTAAAATCCCGATTTCACCCGGAACACTTCCGATATCCAAACATAGGCTTCCAATATATCAATCTTTACTTCTCGACCATTCCGAGACTCCTCGTCATGTCCGTGATCGCATCCGGGACTCCGAACAACCTTCGGTACATCAAAATGCATAAACTCATAATATAGCTGTCATCGTAACCTTAAGCGTGCGGACCCTACGGGTTCGAGAACAATGCAGACATGACCGAGACATGTCTCCAGTCAATAAACAATAGCGGGACCTGGATGCCCATATTGGCTCCTACATATTCTACGAAGATCTTTATCGGTCAGACCGCATAACAACATACGTTGTTCCCTTTGTCATCGGTATGTTACTTGCCCGAGATTCGATCGTCGGTATCCAATACCTAGTTCAATCTCGTTACCGGCAAGTCTCTTTACTCGTTCCATAATACATCATCCCGCAACTAACTCATTAGTTGCAATGCTTGCAAGGCTTAAGTGATGTGCATTACCGAGAGGGCCCAGAGATACCTCCCCGACAATCGGAGTGACAAATCCTAATCTCAAAATACGCCAACCCAACATCTACCTTTGGAGACACCTGTAATGCTCCTTTATAATCACCCAGTTACGTTGTGACGTTTGGTAGCACCCAAAGTGTTCCTCCGGCAAATGGGAGTTGCATAATCTCATAGTCATAGGAACATGTATAAGTCATGAAGAAAGCAATAGCAACATACTAAACGATCGAGTGCTAAGCTAATGGAATGGGTCATGTCAATCAGATCATTCAACTAATGATGTGACCTCGTTAATCAAATAACAACTCTTTGTTCATGGTTAGGAAACATAACCATCTTTGATTAACGAGCTAGTCAAGTAGAGGCATACTAGTGACACTCTGTTTGTCTATGTATTCACACATGTATTATGTTTCCGGTTAATACAATTCTAGCATGAATAATAAACATTTATCATGAAATAAGGAAATAAATAATAACTTTATTATTGCCTCTAGGGCATATTTCCTTCAATGCCAGCATGCGCAAGCCTCCGATGCCAGAGCCAGCATTCTCAAGCTTTTTCTAGAAGACATACAGCAAGTTGTGGTCCTGCTGAGAAATCTACCACGTACAAATCATCTTTTCGATACCCTTCAAATACTAGAGACTTGTCAGATTCCATTAGAACAAGGCAACGATATTTTCCAAATATTATGATCATGTTTAAATCGCAAAGCATTGAGAAAGACATTAAGTTGAAGCCAAGGGATTCAACAAACATGACTTTATCCATGTGTTGATCCCTTGAGATTGCAACTCTACCTAGACCCAATACCTTACTTTTACCAGTGTCAGCAAATGTGATGTGGCTCTTGTCGGATGGACGTAAGGTTGAGTCCATAAGAAGGCTTCTTTTGCCAGTCATGTGATTTGTACACCCACTATCAATAATCCATTCTGAAGACGCTGGTGTCGTACCCTACAGTGCAGTTAGGGGGATAGGCTTCACCAAGAGCATTGTGAAGCAAAAACATTTGACAAACCAGTGGGTTATGAAAGCTTAGATCCAGATTAGGACTAATAGGGAGAGTAGCAAGTGATTCAGGAATGAAGTACATAGTAAGACCATTCGGGCATTTGATCTTGCGCCCTACAAGATGTTTAAGGTCCCCAGCAATAGCGTCAGACGATTTTGGTTTTCTACTGGAGACCCTTCCCTGCAAAAGAGAGTTAATCTTTCTTAGCCACCCACATCTTCAAGGGTGGCTTAGACACAATAAGTCTAAGTGCACCATCTAAGAACTTTGGCTTTGGAGCCCTAGCATACAGTCTTGCAGGCGGACAATAGTACTCATAAGAATAAGCAGAATAGTTCTTGGTCTTATGAACATGGCAGTTTGATGAACCGCTCTCATATTCATATGCCTGAGTATGGTTTCCCTGCAAAACATTTGCGTTAGTGCGACTCAGGTGAGTCCTCTGTCTGTATGAAGCCTTTGGACCGTATGAAGCCTTTGGTCTGAGGTTTGTCTTCTTCATGTAAGGTGTCATGATGACATTCACAGGAAGATTCTCCAGACACCTTTTCGGAACTCAGATCTTCTTCATAGGAGGTCCATTCATGCAATTAGTACCAATGTACCTGGCAAACACTTCACCATTCTGTTTGTTAAACAGTTTATAGTTTGCATCAAGCGATTCATCAATGATAATGGGGTTAGCACAAGTGAAGCTAGATAGATTGGATGGATCTGCTGAAGGTTCCTTTGCAGCAATCCACGTGGTTTTGGGGTACTGCTCAGGTTTCCAGTAAGAGCCATTAGCATTCATTTTCCTTACGAACACAACACCCTCTTTCCTCGGGTTTCGGTTCAGAATCTGCTTTTTGAGGACATCACATAGTGTCTGATGCCCTTTAAGAATCTTGTACATCCCTGTTTCAAGCAATGTCTTCAACCTAGCATTCTCATCAGCAATAGCAGTGGTATCCTCAACAGAGGGGTTAGCTATCACATCAACAGTTGAAGATATTGCAACAGCAGTAGCAGTAGAACATTCAGCAACAGAAGTAGCATTATCACGCTCAATGCATTTCAGACATGGTGGTTCAAATCCTTCCTGAGCGGAACTGATCTGTTTGGCGTGAAGTGACTCGTTTTCCTTTTGAAGATCTTCATGAGCCGCTCTCAATTTCTCAAGATCTTGCTTCCTTTGAAGATAATCATAGGAAAGCTTTTCATGAGTTGTTGAGAGAGTTTCATGACGACTTTCAAGTTCCTAATACTTAACGTGAAGATTTTTTATGTCTTCAATTAAGGATTCAGATCGAGTCATTTCAGCACCTAACAGATCATCGCTTCTGTCTAACAGTCTTTGAATATGTTCCATAGCTTTCTGTTGTTCAGTTGCAATTTTAGCAAGTGTTTTGTAGCTGGGTTTTGAACCACAATCAGAGTCATCGTCACTAGATGTTTGATAGTGAGTAGTGCGTTTGTTTACCTTGGCACCGCGTGCCATGAAGTAGTAGGTAGAAGCGGAGTAGTCCTTGTCATGTGCATCGGTGTCGATGATGAAGTCATTGTCTTCAGTGTTGAAGATGGACTTGGCAACGTACGCTGTAGCCAGACTTGCGACGCCTGAGTCGGACTCCTCCTCAGACTCCACCTCCACCTCCTCAGAAGCGGACTCCTCCTCTGAATCCATTTCCTTGCCAACAAACACACGTGCCTTGCCAGATGAGCTCTTCTTGTGTGATGAAGACTTTGAGGAAGACTTGGAAGAAGACTTTGAGTATTTCTTCTTCTTCTTGTCGTCAGAGTCATATTCCTTGCTCTTCTTCTTCTTTTTGTTCTCATTGTCCCACTGTGGACACTCAGAGATGAAGTGGCCAGGTTTCTTGCACTTGTGACATGTTTTTTTCTTGTAGTCATGAGCAGAAGCTTCATCATTCCTTGAGCTTGATCGGGAAGACTTTCTGAAGCCTTTCTTCTTGGTGAATTTTTGGAACTTCTTGACAAGCATAGCAAGTTCCCTTCCAATGTCTTTAGGATCATCAGAACAGCTGTCGGGTTCTTCTTCAGATGAGGAGACAGCTTTTGCCTTCAAGGCACGAGTTCGCCCATAGTTTGGACCGTAGATACCCCTTTTCTCAGAAAGCTGAAACTCATGTGTGTTGAGCCTCTCAAGTATGTCAGACGGCTCGAGTGTCTTGAAATCAGGACGTTCTTGAATCATCAGGGCTAGGGTGTCAAATGAACTATCAAGTGATCTTAGTAGTGTCTTGACGACTTCATGCTTGGTGATCTCAGTAGCGCTGAGGGCTTGAAGCTCATTTGTGATGTCAGTGAGTCGGTCAAATGTGAGCTGAACATTCTCATTGTCATTTCGCTTGAAGCGGTTGAAGAGTTTGCGAAGGACACTGATTCTCTGATCTCTCTGGGTTGAGACGCCTTCATTGACCTTGGAGAGCCAGTCCTAGACCAGCTTAAATGTTTCCAAAGCACTCACACGGCCATACTGTCCGTTGGTCAGATGACCACAGATGATATTCTTGGCAGTAGAGTCCAGTTGAACGAACTTCTTGACATCAGCAGCAGTGACACCTTCTCCAGCCTTGGGAACACCGTTCATGAAGACATACCATAGGTCGACGTTAATGGCTTCAAGATGCATGCGCATCTTATTCTTCTAGTAGGGATATTCAGTTCCATCGAAGACGGGGCACGCAGTGGAGACTTTAATTATCCCTGCAGTCGACATAGCTAAAACTCCAGGTGGTTAAACGGAATCACACAGAACAAGGGAGCACCTTGCTCTGATACCAATTGAAAGTGCGTTATATCGACTAGAGGAGGGGTGAATAGGTGATTTTTATGAAAGTCTTCAAAACATGGAAGTTATGAAGACAAACGATAGAAATAAACCTATTACCCTGCAGCGGAAGGTAGACTACACTAGGCAAGCCATAGTCAAGTATTCAATGGATTGAAAGCACAATGACTAATAGCAGCAATGTAGTAAGGATCAGGTAGGAAGATATTATGAAGCCAAACAGAAAACGCAGTCACTTAGTGAAGACAAACGATAGTGCAATCATACAATGACTTCACAAGGAGTAACAGTAAGTAAAGGGAAGGGAAGATGAAACCGGTGACTCGTTGAAGACAATGATTTGTTGGACCAGTTCCAGTTGCTGTGACAACTGTACGTCTGGTTAGGGCGGCTAGGTATTTAAACCTTAGGACACACAGTCCCGGATACCCAGTCCTGAACACGCAGCTCAGGACACCCAGTCCTCACCGTATTCCCCTTGAGCTAAGGTCACACAGACCTCGCCCAATCACTCTAGTAAGTCTTCAAGGTAGACTCCCAAACCTTTACAGACTTCGTTCACCGGCAATCCACAATGTCTCTTGGATGCTCAGAATGCGACGCCTAACCGGCTGGAGGATGCACAACCCTCAAGTGTAATAAGTCTTCAGATCACACAGACAAGAAGACTTCAAGTGATGCCTGATTCTCTTTGGCTCTGGGTGGTTAGGGCTTTATCCTCGCAATGAATTCTCTCTCAAAGGCTTCAAGGTGGGTTGCTCTCAAACGACAAAAGCCGTACTCTGAATCTGAGCAGCCAACCGTTTATGGTTGTAGGGGTGGGATATTTATAGCCACTTGGCAACCCGACCTGATTTGTCCGAAATGACCCTGGGTTACTAAGGAACTGACACGTGTTCCAACGGTCAGATTTCAAACTCACACGGCAACTTTACTTGGGCTACAAGCAAAGCTGACTTGTCCGACTCTAGACAAGATTCGCTCTCAAAGTCTTCACTCGAAGACATAGGTTTTGTTTAGGCATCACTTCGGTCATTCTGACTGGTTCTCTTGGACCCCACTTAACAGTACGGTGGTTCCTATGACTCAACACAGAAGAAAAAGAACTACGAAAGATCTAATTCTTCGAGCTCCATATGCTTCATGCGGTGTCTTCTCATGTCATAGTCTTCAATGTGAATATCTTCATATACCACCTTTGACTTCAATGTCTTCATACATTTTTAGGGGTCATCTCTGGTAGGAAAACCGAATCAATGAGGGACTTCTACCTGTGTTATCCTGCAATTCTCACAAACACGTTAGTCCCTCAACTAGGTTTGTTGTCAATACTCCAAAACCAACTAGGGGTGGCACTAGATGCACTTACAAAGACAGATTTACACATGCAAACACTTAGGTTGACTTGACGAGCCTAGCATGTACAGACATGGCCTCGGAACACAGAAGACCGAAAGGTCGAGCATGAGTCGTATAGAAGATACGATCAACATGAAGATGTTCACCGATGTTGACTAGTCCGTCTCACGTGATGATCGGACACAGCCTAGTTAACTCGGATCATGTTATACTTAGATGATTGGAGGGATGTCTATCTAAGTGGGAGTTCATTGAATAATTTGATTAGATTAACTTAATTATCATGAACTTAGTCTGAAATCTTTACAACATGTATTGTAGATCAAATGGCCAACGTTGTCCTCAACTTCAACACGTTCCTAGAGAAAACCAAGCTGAAAGACGATGGCAGCAACTATACGGACTGGGTCCGGAACCTGAGGATCATCCTCATAGCTGCCAAGAAAGATTATGTCCTACAAGCACCGCTAGGTGAAGCACCTGCTCTCCCTGCAGAACAAGACGTTATGAACGCTTGGCATACACGTACCAATGATTACTCCCTCGTTCAGTGCGGCATGCTTTACAGCTTAGAGCCGGGGCTCCAGAAGCGTTTTGAGAGACACGGAGCATATGAGATGTTCGAAGAGATGAAAATGGTTTTTCAAGCTCATGCCCGGGTCGAGAGATATGAAGTCTCCGACAAGTTCTTCAGCTGTAAGATGGAGGAAAACAGTTCTGTCAGTGAGCACATACTCACTATATCGGGATTACATAACCGCTTGACTCATCTGGGACTTAATCTCCCAGATGACGCGGTCATTGACAGAATCCTTCAGTCGCTTCCACCGAGCTACAAGAGCTTTGTGATGAACTTCAATATGCAGGGGATGGAAAAGACCATTCCTGAAGTATTTGCAATGCTAAAATCAGCAGAGGTAGAAGTCAAAAAGGAACATCAAGTGTTGATGGTGAATAAAATCACTAAGTTCAAGAAAGGCAAGGGTAAGAAGAACTTCAAGAAGGACGACAAGGGAGTTGCCGCGCCCGGTAAGCAAGCTGCCGGGAAGAAGCCAAAGAATGGACCCAAGCCCAAGACTGAGTGTTTTTATTGCAAGGGAAGTGGCCACTGGAAGCGGAACTGCCCCAAATACTTAGCGGACAAGAAGGCCGGCATCACGAAAGGTATATGTGATATACATGTAATTGATGTGTACCTTACCAGTACTCGTAGTAGCTCCTGGGTATTTGATACTGGTGCGGTTGCTCACATTTGTAACTCAAAGCAGGAGCTGCGGAATAAGCGGAGACTGGCGAAGGACGAGGTGACGATGCGCGTCGGGAATGGTTCCAAGGTCGATGTGATCGCTGTCGGCACGCTACCTCTACATTTACCTACGGGATTAGTTTTAAACCTCAATAATTGTTATTTAGTGCCAGCTTTGAGCATGAACATTGTATCAGGATCTCGTTTAATTCGAGATGGCTACTCATTTAAATCCAAGAATAATGGTTGTTCTATTTATATGAGAGATATGTTTTATGGTCATGCTTCGATGGTGAATGGTTTATTCTTAATGAATCTCGAGCGTAATGCTACACATATTCATAGTGTGAATACCAAAAGATGTAAGGTTGATAATGATAGTCCCACATACTTGTGGCACTACCGCCTTGGTCACATAGGTGTCAAACGCATGAAGATGGACTTTTAGAGTCTCTTGATTACGAATCATTTGACACGTGCGAACCATGCCTCATGGGTAAAATGACAAAGAATCCATTCTCAGGAACAATGGAGCGAGCAACCAACTTATTGGAAATCATACATACTGATGTGTGCGGTCCAATGAGTATTGAGGCTCGCGGTGGCTATCATTATGTTCTCACCCTCACTGATGATTTGAGTAGATATGGGTATGTCTATTTAATGAAACACAAGTCTGAGACCTTTGAAAAGTTCAAGGAATTTCAGAGTGAGGTTGAGAATCAACGTGACACGAAAATCAAGTTCTTGCGATCATATCGTGGGGGAGAATACTTGAGTCACGAATTTGGCACACACTTAAGAAAATGTGGAATAGTTTCACAACTCACGCCGCCTGGAACACCTCAAGCGTAATGGTGTGTCCGAACGTCGTAATCGCACTCTATTAGATATGGTGCAATCTATGATGTCTCTTACCGATTTACCGCTATCATTTTGGGGCTATGCTTTAGAGACTGCCGCATTCACTTTAAATAGGGCTCCGTCGAAATCCATTGAGACGACACCGTATGAAT
This sequence comes from Triticum aestivum, assembly GCF_018294505.1. Taxonomy (NCBI): domain Eukaryota; kingdom Viridiplantae; phylum Streptophyta; class Magnoliopsida; order Poales; family Poaceae; genus Triticum; species Triticum aestivum. The sequence goes on from NC_057800.1 coordinate 736,873,489, forward strand.
TATGGTTTGGGAAGAAACCTAAGCTGTCGTTTCTAAAAGTTTGGGGATGCGATGCTTATGTCAAGAAACTTCAACCTGAAAATCTTGAACCCAAGTCGGAAAAATGCGTCTTCATAGGATACCCTAAAGAAACTATTGGGTATACCTTCTACCTCAGATCCGAAGGCAAGATCTTTGTTGCCAAGAATGGATCCTTTTTAGAGAAGGAGTTTCTCTCGAAAGAAGTAAGTGGGAGGAAACTAGAACTTGATGAAGTATTACCTCTTGAACCAAAAAGTGGCGCAACTCAAGAAAATATTCCTGAGGTACCTGCACCGACTAGAGAGGAAGTTAATGATGATGATCATGAAACTTCAGATCAAGTTGCTACTGAACTTCGTAGGTCCACAAGGACACGTTCCGCACCAGAGTGGTACGGCAACCCTGTCTTGGAAATCATGTTGTTAGACAACGGTGAACCTTCAAAGTATGAAGAAGTGATGGCGGGCCCGGATTCCGACAAATGGCTGGAAGCCATGAAATCCGAGATAGGATCCATGTATGAAAAAGAAGTATGGACTTTGACTGACTTGCCCGTTGAGCGGCGAGCCATAGAAAATAAATGGATCTTTAAGAAGAAGACAGACGCGGATGGAAATGTGACCATCTATAAAGCTCGGCTTGTCGCTAAGGGTTATCGACAAGTTCAAGGGGTTGACTACGATGAGACTTTCTCACCCGTAGCGAAGTTGATGTCCGTCCGAATCATGTTAGCAATTGCCGCATTCTATGATTATGAGATATGGCAAATGGACATCAAAACGGCATTCCTTAATGGTTTCCTTAAGGAAGAATTGTATATGATGCAGCCGGAAGGTTTTGTCGATCCTAAGAATGCTGACAAGGTGTGCAAGCTCCAACACTCGATTTATGGGCTGGTGCAAGCATCTCGGAGTTGGAACATTCGCTTCGATGAGATGATCAAAGCGTTTGGGTTTATGCAGACTTATGGAGAAGCCTGCATTTACAAGAAAGTGAGTGGGAGCTCTGTAGCATTTCTCATATTATATGTAGATGACATACTTTTGATGGGAAATGATATAGTGCTTTTGGACAGCATTAAGGCCTACTTGAATAAGAGTTTTTCAATGAAGGACCTTGGAGAAGCTGCTTATATATTAGGCATCAAGATCTATACAGATAGATCAAGACGCCTCATAGGTCTTTCACAAAGCACATATCTTGATGAGATATTGAAGAAGTTCAATATGGATCAGTCTAAGAAGGGGTTTTTGCCTGTGTTGCAAGGTGTGAAATTGAGCTCAGCTCAATGTCCGACCACGGCAGAAGATATAGAAGAGATGAGTGTCATCCCCTATGCCTCAGCCATAGGGTCTATTATGTATGCCATGCTGTGTACCAGACCTGATGTAAACCTTGCCGTAAGTTTGGTAGGTAGGTACCAAAGTAATCCCGGCAAGGAACACTGGACAGCGGTCAAGAATATCCTGAAGTGCCTGAAAAGGACTAAGGAAATGTTTCTCGTTTATAGAGGTGACGAAGAGCTCGTCGTAAAGGGTTACGTCGACGCTAGCTTCGACACAGATCTGGATGACTCTAAGTCACAAACCGAATACGTGTATATTTTGAATGGTGGGGCAGTAAGCTCGTGCAGTTGCAAGCAGAGCGTCGTGGCGGGATCTACATGTGAAGCGGAGTACATGGCAGCCTCGGAGGCAGCACATGAAGCAATTTGGGTGAAGGAGTTCATCACTGACCTAGGAGTCATACCCAATGCGTCGGGACCGATCAAACTCTTCTGTGACAACACTGGAGCTATTGCACTTGCCAAGGAGCCCAGATTTCACAAGAAGACCAGGCACATCAAGCGTCGCTTCAACTCCATTCGTGAAAATGTTCAAGATGGAGACATAGATATTTGTAAAGTACATACAGACCTGAATGTAGCAGATCCATTGACTAAACCTCTCCCTAGAGCAAAACATGATCAACACCAGAATTCCATGGGTGTTCAATTCATCACAATGTAACTAGATTATTGACTCTAGTGCAAGTGGAAGACTGTTGGAAATATGCCCTAGAGGCAATAATAAAAGGATTATTATTGTATTTCCTTGTTCATGATAATTGTCTTTTATTCATGCTATAATTGTGTTATCCGGAAATCGTAATACATTTGTGAATACATAGACACCAAACATGTCCCTAGTAAGCCTCTAGTTAACTAGCTCGTTGATCAACAGATAGTCATGGTTTCCTGACTATGGACATTGGATGTCATTGATAACGGGATCACATCATTAGGAGAATGATGTGATGGACAAGACCCAATCCTAAACATAGCACAAGATCGTATAGTTCATTTGCTGGAGTTTTTCCAATGTCAAGTATCTTTTCCTTAGACCATGAGATCATGCAACTCCCGGATACAGTAGGAGTGCTTTGGGTGTACCAAACGTCACAACGTAACTGGGTGACTATAAAGGTATACTACGGGTATCTCCGAAAGTATCTGTTGGGTTGACACGGATCAAGACTGGGATTTGTTACTCCATATGACGGAGAGGTATCTCTGGGCCCACTCGGTAATGCATCATCATAATGAGCTCAAAGTGACCAAGTGTCTGATCACGGGATCATGCATTACGATACGAGTAAAGTGACTTGCCGGTAACGAGATTGAACGAGGTATTGGGATACCGACGATCGAATCTCGGGCAAGTAAAATACCGACTCACAAAGGGAATTGTATACGGGGTTGCTTGAATCCTCGACATCGTGGTTCATCCGATGAGATCATCGAGGAGCGTGTGGGAGCCAACATGGGTATCCAGATCCCGCTGTTGGTTATTGACCGGAGAGCCGTCTCGGTCATGTCTACATGTCTCCCGAACCCGTAGGGTCTACACTTAAGGTTCCGTGACGCTAGGGTTGTATAGATATGAGTATGCAATAATCCGAAAGTTGTTCAGAGTCCGGGATGAGATCCTGGACGTCACGAGAAGTTCCAGAATGGTCCGGAGGTGAAGAATTATATATAGGAAGTGTTACTTCGGCCATCGGGAAAGTTTCGGGGTCACCGATATTGTGCCGGGACCACCGGAAGGGTCTCGGGGGTCCACCGGGTGGGGCCACCCATCCCGGAGGGCCCCATGGGCTGAAGTGGGGAGGGAACCAGCCCATAGTGGGCTGGTGCGCCCCCCCCCCTTGCCCCCCCATGCGCCTAGGGTTGGGAACCCTAGGGAAGGGGGCGCCTCCACTTGCCTTGGTGGGCACTCCTCCCCCTTGGCCGCCGCCCCCCCTAGGAGATCCCATCTCCTACGGCCGGCGCACCCCCTAGGGGTCTATATAAAGGGGGGAGGGAGGGCAGCCGCACCCTGAAGTCTTGGCGCCTCCCTCTCCCCTGCTACACCTCTCCCTCTCGCAGAAGAACGGCGAAGCCCTGCTGCGGTGACTGCTGCATCCACCACCACGCCGTCGTGCTGCTGGATCTTCATCAACCTCTCCTTCCCCCTTGCTGGATCAAGAAGAAGGAGACGTCACGCTGACCGTACGTGTGTTGAACGCGGAGGTGCCGTCCGTTCGGCGCTAGGATCTCCGGTGATTTGGATCATGTCGAGTACGACTCCCTCATCCCCGTTCTCTTGAACGCTTCCGCTCGCGATCTACAAAGGTATGTAGATGCATCCGATCACTCGTTGATAGTTGACTCCATAGATTGATCTTGGTGAAACGTAGGAAATTTTTTGTTTTCTGCAACGTTCCCCAACACCCCCTCCCTTCCCCGCACCGCCCCCCTCCTGCTCTGCTTGCCGCGCGCCGCCGCCACCACCCCGACCTGCTCTGGTTTGCCGCGCGCCGCCGCCGCCACCCCGGCCTGCTCTCTGGTTTTTTTCATACACTTTTTTTGTAATTCATTGATGTATGTATATATGGATGTTGTATGTATATGTATATATATGCAGATGTATGTATGATCCATGGATATGTATGCATTGATGTATGATTTTTTTGTTCATAGATTTTTTTTGTCAATTTATGTATATATATGTTCATATATATATGTGCATATTTAGAAAAAAATTGTGTTGCAAAAGTTACATTTAAGGTTAGTTGATCTAGTGCATTTTAGGTTATTAGTTCTACTGTTAGTGCATTTTAGGATAGTAGATTCTAGGTTAGTGGATCGGAGAGGAACAAGTAAAATAATGAAAAGGGAGAAAAGAGGAATAAGGAAGAAGGAAGAAGAAGAAAAAGAAGGAGAGGAAAAAGGAAAATAAAAAGCGGAAGAAGGAGAAGAAGAAGGAGAAGAAGAGGAGAGGACTATTTTTCTTTTTCTTTTGATCTTCTCCTCTATTCCTTTCTTCTTCTCCTCTTTTTTCTTCTTCTTCCTCTTCTTATTTTTTATCGGGTATGTCGTTGTCGATATACCCCCTCCCCGATAACTTCGACATGAGGGGGGGTCGATAAATAATAGAACTAGTTAAACTAGTTTATTTTTAGTAAGTACTACTTTATTTTATTTATAGTAAGTGCTTAGTAGTTGAACTAGTAGATTTAATAAAACTACTTTATTTTACTATAGAAGTAGTTTATTTTTAGTAAGTACTACTTTATTTTATTTATAGTAAGTGCTTAGTAGTTGAACTAGTTGATTTAATAAAACTATTTTATTTTACTGTACAAGTAGTTTATTTTTAGTAAGTACTACTTTATTTTATTAATAGTAAGTGCTTAGTAGTTGAACTAGTTGATTTAATAAAACTACTTTATTTTACTATAGAATTACTTTATTTTTAGCAAGAAAATTAATAGAACTAGTTTATTTTTTTAATTCAAGCAATTATTCCCGCATCAACGTCGACAATGCCTATCCCACATCCTCGTCATCGACTCGGTGGAGGAGGCCGGCTTGATCAGAGGGCCCATGTCCGGGACTAGGCTCCACCGGGCTGGTATTGGGAGGTGCTACCTTCCGGGTGGCATAGGTTGGTGAGGAGCCAGTCCGTCGTTGACCCGATCCATGTCTGGTGGCGGTGGCGTGGGCCAGTGACGGCGTCGAGGCTTCCGGACACCGCGGAGGTGGTACGTCACCGTGTCAGCGAGGAGGACGAGCATGTCCCTTGCTACATGGTTGCGTTGGAGGGCAGGTTTGACAATAACTGACAGGTTCTTCAGGGATATCACTGGAGCTATGATCATGTGATGGTTCCTTCTCTTTGGGTGTCCACCGCCCGCGCCGATACCCGTCGGGCGCTACGGTTCTAGTTGTATTAGCGATGCTATATGTATGATAGTATTCGAGGTGTATTAGTGATAATATTCGACGATGTACGGGCGCAAGAGATGATGTAGTTTTACTTATAATTGAATGCATGCTAATTTGAATATTACTTTATTTTACGATTTGTTTTGCTTATTGAATGCTCAAATTGGAAAAGTACTCCTACTTTGAATGCTAAGATTGAAGAGCATTATGCAAGGCATATGCATTTGATTAGTTAATAGTTTATAGGGTTTTTGTTTTTGCATAAATCTAGGAGCCCCCTCCATCATCCCCGCCGTCGTCCCCGTCACCGACCCACCTCCGACCTCGAGGTGAGACCAGCCAAATCTCCATGTCAATATGAGTCCTATAAGATATTTTGAAATGTTTTTGCTCATATTTTCAACCATTGAAATGTAATGGCCATCAAGTTTGAATGCTCATATGATGTAGGAAATGTCGTACTCGGACGACGAAAGTCTCCCGGGGGAGTGCGACTGGTGCCACGACGACCGAGGTCTGTGCGACAGGCCTCACCTAGACGGAGATCGGTGCTTCAGCATTAAGCTCGAGGAGACCTTCGATGTTGAAACGGTATGCAACGACGATAAGTGTTTTTTTCGTAGTTAAGCACGACTTCAACTATTTCAATGTGTAATTTTCATCTTTTACAATTCGACTAGCTTATCCCATGCCATGCAAGACGCTATGTCTTTGAGAGGATGGGTTTTGAATACCATGAAAGGATGGAAACAAAGAAAATTCACCTAAGGGCCCATCATGGTATGGATTTCAAAGTAAAACTGTACAATTCTAAGAGCTTAACCCATTTTGGTTGCAAAAAATGGAAAACACTTTGCAAGATGTATGATTTTCATGAGGATATACTCGTCACCATGGATCTTGGTGATCCTGAAATCGAGCAAGACAATATGGACATTTGGGTCCTTGTTGATACGCCTCCAATTCTACCGCTATGTGAGTTTCTCAAACATGGTTATTAACTAATTTATATTGTTTATTTCAAAATAGTTGACAACTTATTTTCATTGTTCAAAGAATATGCGGAAGATGGTAGACAAAATCCACTACACCGATGTCTCCGAATTAACTTATCAGGAGAAAATTCATCTGATCGCATTTTGTACTGATATTGAGAATTACAATATCTACAATCAAACTCCTCATCATTATGGTCAATACATGCCACTAGTGCACGTGTTGAACCACGGTAACTACCATGGAGATACCCTGATAAGATTTTTTAATATTACGACATCCGTGCATCTTTTGCATACTTCTAAAACTAGTACATCATTGCTAACTATGAAATTATTACTATGTTTTTCAATAGAGAATCTCGATGGATTGTGTGCCTCATTTGATGTATCAGAATGGTAGCCTTGATGTTTTGAACATACATCCAGGTCATCCTACGAATCTGAACTGTCCATACCGGATTTCTAAAAGAAGTGGAGACATGCTAATCAAAGAATGGAAAAAATGTATGGACAATCATAAGAAGGTTCTTGGAAGCAAAAGGAAGCGAAGCGCAAGAATTGGAGACAGGATGATCTCCATTCTCCATAATGAAGAGTCGGGGTCTATATTGTTTTATGCTATTTTACCTTAAAGAAGGTATTTAGGTCCTACCTAATACCGATGATCATGTGCTAAGAATAATTAAGTAGGGTTGGTTCGATGACTATGAGGATGATGATCGTATGACTTGTTATTAATAACGAGTAGAAGTTGTATGATGATAATTAGTAGGACTTGTTATTATGATGATGCATGATGCAAGCATGAAGAGTTATTATATATCAGTGGGTGAAATGAATATGAATTGAATTGAAGTGAAGGCAACATGCATGTGGTGCATGTCGAAAGTAGTACAATCCAAACTTGATCAAGTTAATTAGGATTAGTATTACTTTCCACATGCACCACATATTGCTTTCACTTCAATCTAAGCCATGTTTAGACATAGCAGTAGCGTTGGTAAACCAAGCACGGAGATAAGAAAGGTCACTTCTCTCTATTAGCTAGCTAACAACCTAAATTAACCCCCAAAACCCCTAAACCACCCCCTTTAAAAAACAAAAAACCTCAACTCCTGCCAGCTGCTGACGCGTGGATGCCTTTTGGTCCCGGTTGGTGCCACCAACTGGAACCAAAGGCCTTCCTGCTTGGGCTCGCCGCAGCGGCCACGTGGAGGCCCATCTGTCCCGATTCGTGTAAGAACCGGGACTAAAGGCCTAGGGCATTAGTAACAACTCTTTAGTCCCTGTTCGCCAACCGGGACAGATGGGTCTTACGAACCGGGACCAATAATCCTTTTTCTACTAGTGATTGCCCATGATGATTCAACAGTGGTGCTCTGCTTCGACCAGTTCGACAAGTTTGGCACGGCCAAGCCTGGCGACGACCACTGGACGTCACTATCCTACCATGATGATTCGTGGGAGGTAGCACCCATAATGTTCGCAGACCGCTTCTATTGCGTCAATCAAGGTGCTCTCATGGTGCTCTTATGGTGCTCTCATGGTGCTGGAGACAAGCCCACCGCGGCTGGAGATGGCTGCTGAGCTGCATATGCTCGTTTCCGGCCAAGGAGATACCGTGCACCTCTTGGACAATGGTAGGGTGTTGATGCTGGTTCACCGCATGCTCTCGGCGACCCTGGATGATTTGTGGCCGAGCTATAACCTGTATGAGGTAGAACTAGGCACAAGGACCTTATTCTTTGGTCAATAGCCTAGGTGGAGGTCGAGCATTGTTCATGGGCATGCATAGGTCACTCTCGGTGCCTATCAATGTTTTCCCCTCCGGCTCCATCACCGGTGACGCCATCTACTCGAGCTTCGAATTCCAAGAGAGGTACAAGGTTGAGGCTTACCATCTGGCAGATAGAAGCATCACGCCTGCTTCCAGCTCCATCCTGGATGGCTTGTTAACGCAGCCGCAAACTCTTGTGGACTGCCTTAAATTCAGCTGTAATCGCTGAATATTGTGTTCCATCACCCGGCAGGGTCAGGTTATCTTTTGTTATGGCTGTTCTTTTTCTTTTTGCTGATCGTCACCGTGCTAGCTGTAAGCATGCTTCTGCTAGACTATTAGTAGTACTCTAGGAGAACTGAAGAAGTCAAGCCATGAAAGAGCATCTACCTAGTCAGCTCGTGCTTCACTGATCTGGATACTCCTATTGCTTATCATTTGTTGTTACTGTTATGTTTTGTTGGCTGGTGGTTTAGTCAGCATTTTCAGTTCCCTGTGCTGGGGATGTTAATGGTACTGCAAATGCTGAATATTGTTATCCATTCTAGTAATGAAACAGGGGCCTGAAGGTCCTTTGGCTGTTCAAAAAAAAATGTACCTAGTCAGTGTATTACGTTCTACTCCCTCCATTTCTAAATGTAAGTCTTTTTAGAGATTTCAATACGGACTACATACGGATGTATACAGACGTACCTTAGAGTGTAAATTCACTCATTTTGCTTCGTATGTAGTCCATATTGAAATCTCTAAAAGGGCTTATATTTAGGAACGAAAGGGGTATTATTGTAATGAAACAGGTCCTGAATATTCTGTTCCATTCTAGTAATGTTGCGAGGAGCTGATGCATGCATGTTGATGCTGTGGTTGGTTAACCAAGAAACGACTTCCAGTTGTAGGAGCACCCAAATGCAATTTTCACCCACAGGAAGCTAATGAACGTGAATGAAAATTAGGGTAAACTTTCCTAAATGTAAAGTGCTTAGCTTATATATTATCTAGCAACACCCTTTTTTCTGCTTTACCTTGTTTACAATTTTTGCTTCATCATATTCATAACAAGCCAATAACTCTATTTTATTTTACTAATATACTCCCTCCGTTTCAAAATAAGTTCATTTAGGAAGGGAGGGAGCAAATAAAAAGCTAGTGGATCAATGTCTTCTCTTTACTAATACTTATATCGGGTTGAAAACTTTCAGTGCAGGCAGGGTCTGCATGTGCATGCCGCAGTATATATGATGGATTTATGTTATAGTGTATGGGAAAAGTGAGTAGGGGATCGCATGCACCTCGTGAACCATTGTGGGGAGCTGATACAGGTGCACCGTTGTAGAACACCATTGGAATGGTTTGCGGAGTAGTAGGTACGACACATATCAAGCAGAATTGGACAACAGGATGCTATTCGTGGTCAAGAGCTTGGGGCAGTGGCTTTGATAGCTCTCTGTTGGTGTCTCTAGTGATTTTCCCCTCCGGTTCCATTATGTACTGATGACTGGTTGTGTTTTGCACACTTTGTTGCTGAGGTTTGTTTGAAGGTGCACACATACAGTACTCCAAGTATTTGCCTAATCAGTTTGTGGCTTTGGGAAAAAAAGCAATGCAACTTATTTTCTTTGATGGAAATCTCTGTTGAAAGCCAAGTGTGTCGACTTCCAGACAGAAAGGTTGTTTTGGGCTGGCATGACATTGTGAGATTTTGGAATGTTGCTTAGTTGAGAGAAAAGAAAAACCTTCTTTTTGCACTTTACCATGGTTTCTATGACATTTGCAAGGAAATGAAATTTCTGGTAAGTGGCTTTCCGCCTTGTTGTAACTGGACCATGAGAAGACAACCATTGATCCGAATCTACCTTCACCAGCATTTGCTTTGATTTATGTTGGTATCCACCATTTCCACATAAGGATGCGTGAGTGTCATGGACCTGAATATTGAAGATGCTAATAGACGCTGAATCAAGGCCGTCAGGTAAACAGAGGAGGAAGCTTCAGTGTTTCGGTCGACGGCCAGCACACATCAGTAGCCCCGAATGGACCAAGTAATGTGAGATGGCGAGTTCTGTGTAGGTGGTATTGGCCTGTTGGTGCCTTGTGGCTTTTCCTTAACTAGCCGTGCTCTCAATGTCGAACGGGCCTGTTGATTTTGGCTGTCCCTTGTGTCTTTTTGCCAGATGGAAACTGAATCCTGAACCTGAATCTGCTCTGCTCTCAATACTAGCTCCGTTCCGAATTACTTGTTGCAGGTATGGATGTATCTAGATGTATTTTAGTTCTAGATACATTCATTTCTGCGACGAGTAATTTGGAACGAAGGGAGTATATGCTACTGCTTCCTATTCCCAACCTCTGCTTTATTCAGTTTTTGTGGCTTGATCTGCTTATCTCCATCCTGCTACTGCTGCCAACCCCCCTAATCCTTGCTTCTATTCTCTTCTTGTAGCTTCATCGTCCTGCGCCGAATAGGCTGTTATGTAATCAGAACTATCTAGTCCTAAGACTGGGAGCTCTGTTCGGAGAAGCTAAATTTCGCATGCAAACGAAGTTCTTGTAACAGACTAGCTCATGGAGCTAGCGGCGCTTGGATCAGATGAGCCGCGTGTACAACCATGTGTGGGTAGACAATTTCCCATATGTTATTACCAGGGCCATGCCCGGCGATTATGCCGTCCAAAGTTAATGGAATGTCTGCGCTAAAGAAACAATGATCACATCTCCAGTAAGATGCGAGGCGGCGTATTAGATCAGGATGACCATAAAACGGGTATGGACATATGGCGCCCGGCCGTGGCTCTAGTCAAGCCCTGTGACTCCAGCGGACGATGGCCACAATCATAAGCAACGGCCCCGGCAGACATTGGTCATCAACACTAAAGCTAGTCGCTCCTCCGGTAGCAGCAAATTTCAAACGTGCATATATAAGGCCAGGACCTTGAGGTGGAAAACAACAGTAGACCCTCCATAGAATTGTCAGCTGGGGCCACTGACACCAGACACAAACGTTAACTAGCAAACTAGGTCAGTTTTACTAACTGATTAACTGACAGCTAGATTGTTGCATTGTGTATTTGTACGGATAGTATTTAGCAAGAATGTTGTCATTGTATTTCAGTTTTTATCATATATGATCTATAAAACATTACTCTTTAGGGTTAATTATCCTTTTGCCCTCAGTGGTGTCCATGTACTCAGTTTTGCCCTCAGATGCGAATTGTGCTCAGTTTTGCCCCTAGTCCGTGCGCACCGACTCGTTCCGTGAACTCTGCCGTCTTCGTCGGGTCAACCTTTTGACTCGGCCCTTACAGGTGGGACCAGGCGGCAGAGATGGCCAATTTTATTCAGACCGTTGCACGCGTGGCTTGTGGGACCCAGCAGAGAGCCGTTGAGCAGAGAGCCGTTGGCGGGTGTGCTATATAAGCGGGCGACAGCGGCGGTAACCACGGCGACAGAGAGCACGGCGGTGACCACGGCGAGAGAGAGAGCACGGCGGCGGGAAGCTAGCTGTGGAGGGCGCGGCGGTGGGAAGCTAGCAGTGGAGGGCGCGGCGGCGTTGAGATCCCCTTCGGCTTCGAGCTCCATGTCTTCCTCAAGCTCCCGCGCCACCTCGCGGATGCAGAGTCGGGCGCGTGTGGACATGCCTGTCTTCGTCTGTCCGCGGTGCCGGGCGGTCGTTGATCGGAGGGTTTCTCAGACACCGAGGAACCAGAATCGTCCGTTCTACGTGTGCAGCGAGAATGGGGTAAGAATCGGGGCAATTGCACCATTTTTGTGGTCGGGATCTTTGAGCAATGGGTTGATCTGTTTGGTGTTCATGCAGGTGACATGCTTTTTTCTTTGGGTCGATGCTCTGGCCAAGACTCTGATGAATGAACTGCAAGAAGAGCATGAAGAATGGTTGCGCATGCTGCCACGAACGGCAGTGGCCGCACCACGAGCTCCGGAAGAAGAGATGGAGGGCGAAGCACGCACTGACAGAGAGCTAGCTGTTGAGCTTAGGATGTTGAAGAAGAAGGTTAGGAAGCTTGAAGATCAAGCACTACCAATACCCATTTGCAAATACTTTTGGGCATTTGTAGGTATGGTAATCGCACTGGTTGTAATGTTGAAAATGTATGGAAAGGCATGAATTATGGAGGAATTTGTAATCTTGAAATTGTTTGAAAAATTCACCTAGTTTAAATGTTGGTTAAAGTTGTTTAAATGTTGAAACAAAAAGAGAAGAAGTGACCAACATTTAAATATGTTAGAAAAAAGAGAAGAAATTAGGAATTCAGAAACTTTTGATCAATGAAATGCAGCTCTCTGCTCTGCCTTTCTGTCCAAAAAAAGGTTGCTCTTGGGCTGAATTCAGAGCGTAGAGCCAAGTGTAGGCTAGACTAATGGGCCAACTGCATCCAATTAGGCCCATTCAGGGGTTCTCTTGCGTATTTTTCTATTTTCTATTCTGATTTAATTTAGGCAGTAAATCATAATGCTAAAACTTTTTGTGAAAGCTAATTGAATTATTCCGGAGCCAAACAATTAGGGTTAGAATTTTTTTGAAGTTGTTAATTAATCCAACTCAAATACACCGTGATTTAAATCAAAGACCAAAATGTCATGGAAAATGTGCCTCAGCTCTGGTAGAGGTTTACGCCAGGTGCCAAAATAAATGAACATTTTTTAAGGGCATTACATTGAGAAAAACATAATTTGTCTAAAAAATGAAGGGTGGAAAATGCACAAAAAATTGGTGCGGCTGGGGACTCGAACCCAGGACCGCGTGGGTTTGTGGTGTTTAGGGCTGTGCTGGTAACCGCTAGGACAAATGGCAAGACTTTGACATGGGTAGGGAAGGAAGGTATACATAGTGAGACTGTGAATTTTTTTAAAAAAAAATAGTGAGACCGTGAATGTTTGCACACGCGTGAGAGTGGTTTTCCTTTGTTTTGCACTTAAATTTTGGAGGGTTGGAAGGTTGAAAATGTATGTTGCACTACCACATGATTTTGGTCAGAGTGGCACTTGGTTTAGGGTTAGAGTGGCACTTGGTTTAGGATTTAAAGAGAATAAATTTGCATGTTAGTTCATGACTTTTTGTTTGAATGAAACAGAGGGCTTCTCACCCCCTTCGATTTTCATTAATGAAAACCACAAGTTCTCGAACTTCATGACTTGTTTAGGGAAGAAATGATATGTTTGGGCACAGACATTTTTTAACACACACAATAAACCCTAATAACTTAGATAAGATGGAACACACCATACCATTACAATAACTTAGATAAGTTCATGGACAGTTCATGGACACATGACGAAACATGACACAACACGATATGACATAGAAAAGCAACAAAATAAAAAACGAAACATGACGAGCTTGACTCCGGGCTTGAACATCTTCATCTTGACCTCCTTCTTCCACCTTGGCCGTGCGCGCCCCTTCAACACCGTCTTCATCTTCACACCTCCTCCTCCTCGTCGTAGGGAAGGGAGTGCATCTGGCCTGGAGCGGGGAAGATGCGCTCGTAGTTGGTGTGGATGTTGTAGACGATGAAGAAGATGGTCTCGCAGCCGCACCAAAAGACTTGGCCGAGGAGCTCGCGCGCGTCAAATGGGTTGGTGAAGGTGACCGTGAGCAGTAGGAGAATGCCGCTGCGGTCACAAACCTCGTTGAGGGTGAACATCCTCGGCGAGCCCCATGGGAGGTGGGCATAGCCGGCTCTGAGGAAGGCGCGGGTGAGTTCGACGGAACCCCTCCACCTTGAAATAGCCCACACACGGAGCTCCCTCTCCACGAGCACGCCCGATGGGTAGCGCAGCTCCGGCACGACAGGCGGACGGTTGAAGGTTGGCCCGTTGAACTGCATCTTCACTTGGTCTCGCTTGGGGAGGGCTTGGTCGCTTGGGTGTTTGAAATTGGAGAGGATCGGATCTGGCTTGTGGGTGGGAGAGGAAGAGAGGCACCCCATTTATAGGCCTGTGGGTGGGAGAGGAAGAGAGAAAGGATGAGAACGGTGCGTGTGTGAATCCGGACGAGTGTGTGTATCCGTTACGTTTTGCACACTTAAATTTTTGCACGAAAATGATGCATGGGGCGCGTGCGTGCATCTGAATCACTGCATAGCTCTTTGACCGGGTGGTGCATGTGAATCGCTGCCCTGAACCACCTAGCTCGCCTGGCGCGCCTCGCTCGCATGCATGCACGTCGCCACCTCCCGCGCATGCAAACCCACGTCGCCGCCTCCATGCATGCAAGGCCTGGAAAGGCTGAGATGGGCTATTTATTGCGGTCTCAGGCCCAGACAACGAGACGGCCCAACGGTCCATCCAGCGCATCCGGTATTTGTTAAAAAAACAATCTTCCAGCCAATCAGATTGCATCTTGCGGATCGCCCCCCTCCTCCTCGCAGATTCCTTCTAGAAGGGTTAGATCGACGGCCCTTGATCGCCGCTAGCCTTAGATGAACGGTCCTTGTTCAGCGCTAGGGTTAGCCGGGTTTGGGAGGGGTTTGGAGCAGTCAAAGCTATGTTTGACCAGATTTCAAATGAGCATAATAAATTAAATAAAAATCAGAAAAATAAAAAACCTGCGCACATAGTCTTCTTATGTCATATACTAACGATTTAAGTTGATAAACAAGCTTTACATACATTTAAATGATAAGTTCATGTGTATTGTATGATATCTCGAGTATCTCAAACTCTCTTGTATGAAGTGAAGAGAAGTGTTTTGGGGAAATGAACATGAAAATTTCAAAAAAAACTCACCACAGCTTCTTTTTGGAGTGACTAAGAAGGATCCATGCTTAGTTTTTCATTTTGATGTTTTACACTTGTTTAAATCTTGGTCAAGGTTAAATTTGACCAGAATTCAAATGAGCAAAACAAATTATAAAAAATCAAAAAATGGAAAAACCAGCGCACATAGTCTGTACATATAGAATATATGTGTAGGAAAGTTATTTGGCTGATTTAGACAAGGTCGAAAAAAACCTTGCTTAGAAATGAGGTCGTTTACCCTACTTTTGGACCCCTCTTTTTAGCATATTTTTCATGAAAATTTCAAAAACCTCACCACAACTTCATTTTAGATTGACTAAGAAGTATCCAGGCTTAGTTTTTCTTTTGATGTTTTAGACTTATTTAAATCTGGGTCAAAGTTAGGTTTGACCAGAATTTAAATGAGCAAAACAAAATTCAAAAATATCAAAAAAAGGAAAAACTATGTGCTCATTCAAACATCATCCAACAGATATTTAAACATCATGTCAAACATACTTCTAACATAGGTCCAACATCATCCAACAGAAATACAATATGTCAAGTGATAAATGTTTCATAATACAACATCATCTCTTATTCATAATGTTTCATAATTATTCATAGATAGCGTTGGGGCTTCTGTCTGTTCCTTGAGCTTCTTGCCATCACTTTGCTCCTCGTGCACCTTGTGCTCATTGTTTCTTCTCTTCTTCTCTTGGTTGTCGGTACCTTGCGCGTCTTCTTCAAATCTACCATAGAGCTGTGCAAAACATAAACGGTAATGAGATCATGTCAAGTGATAGATGTACAGTAGTATTTGACCCTTGCAAGATTTACATACCTAGCAGAACTCACAACAACAGAAGGTTTGTCACCATTTGGAGCCTCACTTGGATCATCATTTGGAGCCTCACTTGGATCACCGTGATCACCATTTAGAGCCTCACTTGGATCACCATTTGAAGCCTCACTTGAATCATTATTTGGAGGATATTTTGGATCATCGTCAAAATCATGCGGCTGTTGACCATCATCATTTGGAACCTCGTCAAAATCCTCATTTGATGCAACCGGCTATTGACCATCATTTTTGTCATCTGTTGAGGCAACCGGCTGCTGACCAACATTTTCATCGAAGCCTTCATCGAAACTTTCTCCGAATGCTGGATCTACTGTGTTATCACAATACTTACCAAAATGACCAGACCCACCACACCTTGTGCACTTACGCTTCCTCGCTCCAAGTCCAGCTCCTTCGCTGCGAGGTCTGATTCGACTCTTCCTTGGTCTACCTGCTGCTCTCTTCAGAATTGGAGCGCAAAGCTTGAATCCAGGGTCCACCATGTCCCATTGTTGTTTTCCCTCCATAGCAGGCAAGGCATAAGCATATGTGGCTTTGAACCTTGCAACAGAGTAGTAATCATGCACATACTGTTGTATGTTCCCTGCTGGACCTGGGAGAGAAGTGATGAAAAACAAGGCATGAATGCATGGCAACCCGGTTATCTGCCATTGCCTACAACTGCAAGTTCTAGCTTCTAAATCCACTGGATATCTCCATTCCCTCTTCTCTTTATCCAAATATGATATCTCTGCTGTGGTACCCGAGCAAAGAGTCATGTTCATTTCCAAGCCTGTTGTCTTCTGCTTCAGTTCATTCATCACGGCAGGGATGATAATGTGGCCCATGAATTTTGCCTCGGCTATTCCTGCACGATAATGAAATTTCTACGTGTATTCTATCCTTATCCTGTCAAGCAAATCCACCACATAATGACCCTTTAGTTTCCGGATCGTTGAGTCGAAAAACTCTGCTAGATTATTGTGCACATAGTCAACTTTGCTCACTTCACTGAATTGGCTTCTGGCCCATAACTTGGAGTGGTGTGTTTCCAAGTATTCTTTCATTTTGGGATTCATGTATAACTGCCTCAAGTGGTAGTTGTGCTTCTTCACACTGCATGTCAAAGATGTTGGCCATAAATTCTCGGTATACACCTTTCCTCTGAATTTCTTCATGAAATTTGCAGCAAGGTGACGCATGCATTCCCTATGCTCTACTAGGGAACACATTGTCCACGGCCACTTCTAAACCTTTGCAGGCATCTGTATGAATGACCAACCCATTGGGATGTGCAATAGCCCGGCGGAGATTATGCAAAAACCAAGTCCAGCTCTCCTCAGACTCTGTCTCCA
>NC_057800.1:737147757-737149745 GCF_018294505.1 Triticum aestivum
TACTTGTATGTTTAGATAGATACTTGTATCATTTTCTTACATTTATTATTGCATCTTATATAGTGCGATGGTTTTGGTATCCGCCCCCGTCGGCCCTCGTCCTGTCTATGATTCGGATTTGGTATGTATATTATCTTTATAACTATTGGTTCATTTATTGTTTATGAAAATTATGCCGACCAACGTGACATAGATTTTATTTATCTAGGATGTATGTGAATCGGAAATGCCAACCGACCCTATTGTCGAGAGGTTAAATTTAGTTGAAGAAGAAAACAATTTGTTGAAGGAAAAAATAAAAAAAATTGAGGAGGAGAAGATGATATTGGAGTTGCATGTTGCAGATGTCGTCGATGATCACAAGATCAAGATGGATGCAATGCGCTTGAAGATTAGAAAGATTAGAAAATATGCCATTCATACCGAGGCTTGGTATCATTATGCCGTTGGATCAATTGTTACCTTGGTTGCGATTATGATCGCATTTGTTTTCGCATTGAAATGTTTTGCATAGTTTCAATGTATGGTTTAATTAATTAGATGCTCTGGAGAGCTATATGTTGTTAGATGAGAACTATGTATGCACTTTGGTTTTAATGTGATGATGAATTTCTATTAATTTGGACACTTAATTATATATAATG
The DNA here is from genome assembly GCF_018294505.1 of Triticum aestivum. Lineage (NCBI taxonomy): Eukaryota > Viridiplantae > Streptophyta > Magnoliopsida > Poales > Poaceae > Triticum > Triticum aestivum. The sequence goes on from NC_057800.1 coordinate 737,148,402, forward strand.
CACGCAGATGAACCGGCAATGGATGTACGGTGACAGACACACCCGCGAGTACATTAAGGGCGTGCATGAGTTTCTCGATGTGGCTGAGGCAAACAAGCAGAATGGTTTTATGTGTTGTCCATGCACTGAATGTGGGAATACGAGGTCTTACTCTAACCGGAAAATCCTTCACTCCCACCTGCTTTATCAGGATTTCATGCCACACTATAATGTTTGGACGAGGCACGGAGAAATAGGGGGTTATGATGGAAGACAGCGAAGAAGAGTACGATGACAACTATGTGCCCCCTGAATACGGTGATGCTGCAACGGGGGGAGCTGGTGAAGATCAAGAGGAACCAGACGATGTGCCCAATGATGCTGCCACGGGTGAAGCTGCTGAAGATCAAGAGGAACCAGACAATGTGCCCGATGATGATGTTCTCCGCCGGGTCATTGTCGATGCAAGGACGCAATGCATTAGTCAAAAGGAGAAGCTGAAGTTCGATCGCATGTTAGAGGATCACAAAAAAGGGTTATATCCCAATTGCGAAGATGGCAACACAAAGCTCGGTACCGTACTGGAATTGCTGCAGTGGAAGGCAGAGAATGCTGTGGCTGATAAAGGATTTGAGAAGCTACTGAAAATATTGAAGAAGAAGCTTCCAAAGGATAACGAATTGCCCGACAGTACATATGCAGCAAAGAAGGTCGTATGCCCTCTAGGATTGGAGGTGGAGAAGATACATGCATGCCCTAATGACTGCATCCTCTACCGCGGTGCATACAAGGATCTGAACGCATGCCCGGTATGCGGTGCGTTGCGGTATAAGATCAGACGAGATGACCCTGGTGATGTTGACGGCGAGCCCCTCAGGAAGAGGGTTCCTGCGAAGGTGATGTGGTATGCTCCTATAATACCACGGTTGAAACGTCTGTTCAGAAACGAAGAGCTTGCCAAGTTGATGCGATGGCACAGTGAGAACCGAAAGAAAGATGGGAAGTTGAGAGCACCCGCTGACGGGTCGTAGTGGAGAAAAATCGAGTGAAAGTACTGGGATGAGTTTGCAAAGGACCCAAGGAATGTATGGTTTGCTTTAAGCGCGGATGGCATTAATCCTTTCGGGGAGCAGAGCAGCAATCACAGCACCTGGCCCGTGACTCTATGTATGTATAACCTTCCTCCTTGGATGTGCATGAAGCGGAAGTTCATTATGATGCCAGTTCTCATCCAAGGCCCTAAGCAACCCAGCAACGAAATTGATGTGTACCTAAGGCCATTAGTTGAAGAACTTTTACAGCTGTGGAATGGAAACGGTGTACGTACGTGGGATGAGCACAGACAAAAGGAATTTAACCTTAAGG
>NC_057800.1:737153328-737170590 GCF_018294505.1 Triticum aestivum
CCGCCGGCGCCATCCCTTTGCAAATTTTTGTTCATAGATGATAGAGATCAAATGATGATTTTTTTGTTCATAGATGCATGATAGATGATCAAACGATGTTTTTTTGTTCATAGATGATCATATGATTTTTTAGGTTATTTTCATTTGTAGAATTTTTTTATGTATCTAGGAATATTTTTGTTTATAGATGATAGATGATCAAATGATGAATATTTTTGTTCATAGATGATAGATGATCAAATGATGATTTTTTTGTGCATAGATGATAGATGATCAAATGATGTTTTTTTTGTTCATAGATGATCATATGATTTTTTTAGGTTATTTTCATTTGTAGAAATTTTTTATGTATCTAGGAATATTTTTGTTCATAGATGATAGATGATATATATGATGATGATATATATGATGATGTTTTTTTTCATATATGCATTTTTTCATATATATGATGATGTTAGTGGAGAGGAAAAAGTAAAATAAGGAAAAGGAAAATAAGTAGAGAAAGAAGGAGAAGAAGAAGGAGAAGACGAGGAGAGGAAGAAAAGGAAGAGGAGAAGAAGAAAGGAATAGAGGAGAAGAAGAGAAAATTAGAATATATATATTCTATTTTCTCTTTTCTCCTCTATTCCTTTCTTCTTCTCTTCTTTTTTTTCTTCTTTTTTTTCTTCGACACATGGGGGGGGGGTCGAGAACGTCGGACATTCATGAGAGAGGCGAGGAAGAAGGGGAAGAAGAGGGAGAAGAAGAGGAGAGGAAGAAGAGGAAGTCTTCTCCTCTATTCTTTCGTTTCTTCTTTTTTCTTCTTCTTCTTCCTCTTTATTTTATCGGGAACGAGGGTTGTCGAGAGGTCGAGGAGCGGTAGAGGAGAAACCCTAAATAGAAAGTATCGTCGGTGTGAGATACATGTACCGTCGGTGTCGGACACTACACCCACATCCCACAAGTGGCGCGGGCTTCGACGCCCACGTCACTTGTGGGACGTGGATGTAGTGTCCGACACCGAAGGCCACATGTATCTCACACCCACGATACTTGCTAGCTATTTAGGCTTTCCTCTACCGAAAAGAAGAGGAGAAATAAATAAGAAGAAGAAAAAAGAAGAAAAAGAAGAGGAGAAGAAGAAAGGAATAGTGGAGAAGAAGAGAAAATAGAATATATTCTATTTTCTCTTTTCTCCACTATTCCTTTCTTCTTATCCTCTTCTTTTTCTTCTTTCTTCTTCTTCTTCTTCTTCTTCTTCTTCTTCTTCTTCTTCTTCTTCTTCTTCTTCTTCTTCTTCTTCTTCTTCTTCTTCTTCTTCTTCTTCTTCTTCTTCTTCTTCTTCTTCTTCTTCTTCTTCTTCTTCTTCTTATTCTTATTAGCTGGAAGTAGAGAGAGGTATCCTAGTGTCAAAGTATTGAAAAAATCCATGCCTTCATCATTAGCCGGAAGTAACCAGGGCATGTTGGTACGAAGTTCTGCAAAGTTGTTTTGGAATGGAGTCCCGGATAGAATAATCCGCCTTTTGGTATGAATTCAGCAAAGGCCTTCCAAATAGCGATATTCGGAAGGCTCTTGCTGAACTTTGTACCAAAAAGTGAATTATCCTATCTGGGACTCCGTTCCAGAACAACTTTGAAGAGCTTCGTACCATCATGCACATGTTACTTTCGCCTAATGATGAAGACATGGTTTTGTTGAATCCCTTGACACTAGGCAACCTCCCGACCCCTCGGCGATCCTATCGAACATGAGAGGAAGAAGAGGATAAAAAAAGAAGAGGAAGAAGAAAAAAAAAGAGGAGAAGAAAGAATAGAGGAGATCTTCTCCTCTATTCTTTCTTCTCCTCTTATTTTTCTTCTTCTTCCTCTTTTTTTTATCGGGAACGAGGGTCGTCGAGGGACATAGATGTAGTGTCGTCATTGTCGATATATACCCCCTCCCGATAGCTTACTATGATTAGGTAGCTAGTTCTATGTTTGGCACTAATATATCCATCTGTCATGTTTGAATAATAATTGCCATGTTGTAAATATTTGTAGAAACTATGGACACCGCCCTAGACGAAGTAACAAAAGAAGCGTTGTTGAGGGACATAATCGCAGAAGGAAGTGATGCCATCTCATTGTTTCTCAACGAAACCGATGGTCTGGAAGGAGAGGGTGAACAAGCTGGCTACGGTGACCTAATGCCGGTGCAAGAAGAAGAACATGAGGACGGCTCCGGTGACCCAATGCCGGTGCAAGAAGGAGACCGTGATGACGGCTCCGGTGACCGAACCGAGTCCGGCCAGGTATATATATTAGTTAAGCCTATGCTGACTAGCTGATTGATGCATTCATTGTTTTGGTATGTACACATATTAATTAAGTCTTTGTTCTTTTTTCTAGCCCTCCGGATCGAGCACAACTTCGGTAAAGACACGAGGCCCGAAGAAAAAGTTGAGCTCGGATGAAAAGTTTGAGATCATAGCAATCGCGCCCGACGGCCAACCTATTGAACCCCTCCGGACAAAGAGCGCATTTGTTGCTCAGTGCGGGGTTCTGGTTAGGGACAAGATCCCGATAAGCATCCAACAATGGTTTAAGCCGGCTACAGAAGACCCTGAGGTCTCTTATGTCAATGATATGCAGAAAAATGATCTTTGGACTGAGCTGAAGTCAAATTTCACCCTACCGCCTAAGGATAATCCAGAGAACCCAGTTAAAGAGAAATTAATCAAGTCTTTTGCTCTGAAGAGGATGGCAGAACTATTCAGGAGGTGGAAGAAAGAGCTGAATAAGTTTGTCGAAAATAATGAGACACCAGAATTCAAGGGCAGATATGAGAATATCAGAGATCACTGGCCCGCATTTGTGGCCCACAAGACATCGGAAAAGAGTAAGAAGATGTCGGCGACAAACAAGCAAAATGCTGCGAAGAAGAAGCTTCACCATCGCACGGGGTCAGGTGGCTACCTCGTGGCCCGGCCTAAGTGGTCCAAGACTAAGAATGATCTGGTTCATAAAGGGATCGAACCAGAGACAATTAACTGGCCAGACCGTTGCCGGACTTGGTTCTTCGGGGCTGGCGGAACACTGGACCCTGTAACAGGGAAGTGCATTTGGACGAACGATCAAATGGACATACCAGTCAGTAAGCTTAAGCAGTATATTGAAGCAGCGCATGAAGGGACGTTCTTTCCAGACAGAGAGAACGACGAGCTCACAATGGCCCTCGGGAATCCTGAGCACCCTGGACGGACACGAGGCACGCCAGGCTCCATTCCGTGAAAGGTTGGGTTTCCAGACGCAGGCGGTTACAAATCCCATGAGAGGAGGAAAAAAGTACAGCAGACCCAAATGCAGGCGCTGCAAGCAAGGGTAGACGCGATAGAGGAACGAGAAGCAAATCGCAGCAAACGTACTGCGGAAGCCTCCCCCGAAGCTACCCCGCCATCTCAGCGCAGAAGCAGCGTGGCTTCCACCGAGCTGCTTCAGCCGGAGCATACCTTGACGGCTCCTGCCAGCTATCCCGTGGATGCTATAACGGAGTCTCAAAATTGCCACCTTATGACGCAATGGATGAATTTAAAGGTCAAGGCGGCTGTTGGCTCTGTTTTTCCTACTGAACCCGGCGCAACTTTTCACTGCCGGCCGATTCCAGAAGGATATGCTAGGGTGATGGTGGATGAGATAACGGAGGGATTTGAGGACCTCCAGCTTGACCACCCTATCGGTGAAGGGGAGACTCGGCTGGGGTCTGCTCTGAAGACTCCATGCCTATGGCGGAAGGAGCTCATCAACCTTCCGAACTAGACGCCACCGCCTCCTCCTCCTCCTCCGGCGAGTCAGGGCACTCCGCCTCCACCGCCTCCTCCTCCGGCGAGTGATGATCAGGGCCCTCGGCCGGCTCCTTCTCTGGCGCGTGGCGGCACTCTGCCTCCTTCTCCGCCTGCGCTGACGCACCCGAGCAGCCAGCCTCCTCCTTCTCCGCCTCGTCAACAAGGGCGGAAGAGACCTGCCACCGCTCCAGCTGCTCCGGCGCGTCGTAGTCCTTCTCCTCCGCCTCTTAAGCAAGTAAAGAAGACAACCACTACGTCTACTCGGTCGGCGTCTAGCAGTACAACCAGAGGCGGGAGGACATACAGATTCGGTCCTTCTCTGAAGACTCCAGAGAAGTTACCATATGAGAGGACCCAGGAGGAGAACGCCAAGATCGCGCGAGAAGAAGTGAAGAAATTCTTTGAAGGGGTGAAAGCAAAGAAACATCCACCTCCGGAGGAGAAGGTAGATCGGGTTAAAGTGAAGCGCACTCTGGCTGCCCTGACAAAACCACTGAAGTCTGATTCGCCGAAAGGAAACTATGACCGCATTATTGGAAAGGAATTTGCCGAAGCGGAGCGGTCGGGATGTACTGTCAGTGATCAAAGGCTGAAAGAACGACGAGCTGGGAAACAAATTGCCCAGCTCGGCGAACAAGCGAAGCAATCGTGCCCCCCGCTCAAGGTGCCTAGCCACAACATCGATAATGATCCGAGGATGGTGCCCGGTTATAGCAATCTTGCAGATTACCTGCCCGACGAAGTACATTATGAACCCATGGAGATGCAGATACAAAGATACGAGTACGGGAAGCCTCTCGTCAAAGATGAAAGATCTCTATCAACGATGATGCGAAGATTGCATGATTGGTACTTGAAAATCTGCAGAGACTCTAGGGGGAGGAGTACTTTGTATGTGAAAGTTAAAAAGGAGCATGACCTCGTTGGAATTGATCTGTTGCCTGTTCCATTTGAGGAGTTCTATCAGTTTTTCAATCAATTGGCCCTCGATAAAACAGCGGTCGCCTGCTACTGTCTGTAAGTAGTACTACTTCTGTCATTAAGTTTCTCTATATAGCTTAGCTCTTTCATTGCATGTATTTATAATCATCCTCACTATATTATGCAGATTGAAGATCGTCGAATTGAAGAAAAGACAAGTCGGTGATATTGGGTTCATTAACACATATCTCATAGATGCAACTCAGGTTAAATTTCATGCCGCAGAAACCGAGGCCAGCATGCTAGAATCGTTGATAATAAATCAAAACAAAGATATAATACTCTTTCTTTACAACTTCAAGTGAGTGTTACTGTCTTGTGCGTATTCGGTTTCCCTTATATATTAGTCAAGGTTATAGTAATGTAATTGATGAGTTATGCATGCGTGTGCAGTTTCCACTATATTCTCCTACATATTAAGCTTGAGCAGGGACTAGTAACCGTCTTAGACTCAAGACGAAAAGATCCCAAGGACTTTGCAGACATGACTCAAATACTCGAGAAGTAAGTTAAATTGATCATTATCCACCATATCAGCAACTTTGTTCATTTTCTGATATATCAAGTAATTGTTTTCTTTGTCCGGCAGGGTTTGGAGAAAATTCACCAGAAAAGCTCCGGGACTACCGAAGGAGCTGCAATTTAGACACCCGAAAGTAAGTAATAGCTATAGTAGCATTTTAAGCGCATCTACTAGTCATTCAAGCGCTAGTTTCATCAATACCATTTGGCATTCTTGCTTATCAGTTTGATTAACCTCTATTTCTTGTAAAGTGGTTGTGGCAGGAACAAGGGAATGATTTCTGTGGATACTATGTTTGCGAGTCCATCCGCCACAGGACCTGTGAGCGGGGCTACACTGACGAACAATATGAAGTACGTAAATAACAACATTCACAATTTTATTTTATTACCATCATTTGTGTTGAGTTTCATTCATTCATATATATATATATATATATATATATATATATATATATATATGTATGTATTGACCCCCTTCTTTAAATTAGATGTTTCGGAAGCGGGATGAACTCCTAGCACCATCTCGCATGCGAGGAATTCAAGAGGAATTGGCGGCATTCTTTCTTGACCACGTGATCCCTGAAGACGGAGAATTCTATGTGGACCCTGAGTCCGTATGATTATATTTGTAAGAGATAATTATTGTATATATGTAGCCGGTAGTGTCAGATAGATATACGAGAACTTGTTGTTCGACCAATCTCTCGGAGAAGGAGAGGTGGTCGATATCACTTCTCTCTGTATATATGCATATATGTTCATGACGATCTTCTGTTTCCTTCGTTTGCTTACTATCTAGCTAGCGTGTCTAGTCCTCTCTATATACGTATGTATAGTACGTAGCGTCGACCAAGCACGGACATAACAGAGGACACTTCTCTCTATTAATTATAACTAGCTAACACAATATATGAAACACCTAAATTAACCCCCCAAAACCCCCACCCCCCCTTTAAAAAAAACAAAAACCCCAGCCACAGAAGTGCTGATGCGTGGATGCCTATTGGTCCCGGTTGGTGCCACCAACCGGGACCAAAGGGTCTCCTGACTGGGCTCTGCGCACTGCCCACGTGGAGGGCCTTTAGTCCCGGTTCTGGATTGAACCGGGACTAAAGGGGGGAGGTATTAGTACCGACACTTTAGTCCCGGTTCCGGAACCGGGACTAAAGGCCCTTACGAACCGGGACTATAGGCCCTTTTTCTACCAGTGTGGATGGCTTCCCCCTCGACCACGAGTTCCCGGAGGACTATGGGCTAGAGGAAGAGGACGAGTGCGACATCGAAGTGGAGCCTTTGTTCGAGGACGAGCTCGCCAACCAAACCGCCGGTCCTAAGCCGAAGCGCAAGAGCAAGCGCACGAAGGCGTACACAGCTGCCGAGGACAAGCTTCTTTGCGAGTGTTGGCGAGACATTGGACAAGACCCAAAGACGGGCGCCGAGCAAAAGCATTCGACCTTTTGGACTCGTGTGCACCGCAAGTTTCATGAGCTCAAGAAGTTTCCACCTTACCAATTTGTGAGCACGCGCGGGTGGGTCTCCATTTCCAAGCGGTGGAGGGTGATCCAACAAGAGTGCAATAAGTTTTGCGCCACCCTTGAGAGCGTCAAGGCCCGCCCCGTGAGCGGCATCGGCGTGCAAGACATGGTATGATAGCAAGCAAGCCGCCCTCTTTTGTGCCATCAAGATCATTCTTTTACGTCTTCATTTGCTATCACTTGCCCATATGCTTGCATGGAAACATTTTGTAGGAATTTCAAGCTTTGGAGGCATTCGAGGTTCAACACAATGGCAAGTGCTTCAACCTATCCCATTGTTATCGGGTCATCAAGGACGAAGAGAAGTTCAAGGCACAATATGCCGCGCTCAAGGCACGTGGGGGGAAGGGCACCGTGGAGGATGTTGGGGAGGGCGAGCCAGCGCGGCCGCGGGGGAAGACAAACTCAAAGAAGGAGGACAAGTGAGATGCGGCCACCAACGCCTTGATCGCAAGCGTGGACGGCATGATGAATAAAGACTCAAGGGAGGAGGAGCGCCGGCGTTTCATGGCGGAGCAAATGGATACTTTCATGGAGATCCAAAGAAGGAGGCTTGATCTTGACGCCGAGAAGCAAGCCAAGATGTTCGAGCTCGAGGCGGAGAAGCAAGCCAAGATGCTAGAGATCGAGGCCGCCAATGCCAAGACAAAGGCGAAAGAAGTGGCTCTTACAAGCATGATGACCGGGGTGGAGATCATAAAGGTGGATCTCAACACCTTGTCGCCAAGGAAGAGGCCGTGGTTCGAGAAGATACAGGCCGACATGCACAAGTTCGAGGACGAGTGATCGAGGGCCATCTTTTTGTATGCCGGCAGGTGTGCCGGCATGACCACGGGAGCCGCGATGGCGTGGTCAAACTCAAGTCCCACCTTTTTTGTGTGATGGCATGTGTGCCGGCTGGCTGGCGAGTGCGCCAGCATGAACTGTGGTATTTTCTGAAGCCGGCATTGTATGCCGGCGCTGGCATTGGTGCCGGCATGAGACATGGCCGCTAGCAATGATCGGCCACGGGCCTTTTTTATTTAAAAGTTGAATGCGGATATGAAATGGATCGGCGCGTTGGGTGCATTGCCGACCCAAATGCAAAAGTGGGCTGACGGACAAAAAACGGACAAATGCTGGCCGTTTGGGTCGCCCCATTGAAGTTGCTCTAAGATAGCTCCTCAAACAGTATACTTGACAGTATTGGCTAAACACAGGCAGTCAACAAGAGTATGGGGCATGGCACCAAGCCACCCCAGCGTCTCCTAGCACGTCCCACGCATCCCAACCTGAGATGATATGATCCAATGTTTAAAAACTCCCTCTCGCCAAAGTCAAAGCTCAAGTAGATTGTGTCAGCACTAATCGTGCCGGAGGGGAAAACATCCACAGACACCGACAAAGAGCCGTCCGTACCCATGAACAGCGCACGCCCTGTGCCGCCGCCCAAGCTCTTGACTCGGAATAGCCCCTCAGTGTCCAAATCCACTCGATATGTGTCGTACCTCTCCCTCCAAATACTACTCCCGGACGGCGGCGTCAGGCTTTTGACGGTGGATCAGCAATAGCTCCCCACAATTGTTCACCAGGTGCATGCAATCCTGAAATGGCCGGGCAGTCATATTCAGGTTGGCATCCACCATCAACCGAGGTGGCTCGTCTGCACCCATTTCCAACACCATGACGCCTTTTACGGTAACACAATAGAAGCGGCCTGCCAACATCACGGGTGCTGTACCCAGAGAATAACCGTCGTAGTAGGCCGGCGTCCAGTGGCCGTCGCCGGGCTTGGCCGTGCCAAGCATGCCGAGCCGATTGAAGCTGAGCACCACTGTTGAATCATCACCAGCGATGCCGGTGCCCTAGGCCGTGCACTGTCTATAGATGTCGAAAAAATAATGGAAAAGACCTACTCCGGGAGGCAGCAGCGTGGTGATCGGCGGGAGATCTGCAATGAGATGGCCGGTGAGCGGATTGAGCAGGCGGACGTGAGTGCACTCAGGCCTTTGGAGCAGAACGAGGAGGCCCTCGGCCGTGACCGCCAGCACGTCGTGGTCCAGGAGCTCGGGGATGTCGACCTGGATGCACTCGCCGGTGGAGGTGTTGAGGAAGGAGCGGCGGCTGGGGGTGGCGTGTTCCTCCCGAAGCATCGTCCACCGCCAGGGGTGGAACCGGCGGTCCATCACGCCGTGCGTTCCTGGATCGAGGGAGCACTGCCGCCAGGGGCAGCACACGGCACGGAAACGGACGAAATCAGCGACGTCGTAGGACAGGACGCGGTCGGCGATGATCCCCGCCCGCCCAGTCCCGAGATCCGGCCATCAGATTCAGATCCGGATGCTTGCCGTACCCGCGGTGGAGGAGGAGCTAGGCAGGCAGCGGCTTGCACACCAAGAGGAGGAGTGGGGAAGGGGGTGGAGATCTGCGTAGTAGCAGCTGTTGTTGTCGAGATCCGCCGGCGGTGGTTCAGCGGCCGGGAGGAGGAAGCACGCCCCAGCCCATACCCATCCAATTCCGCCGCCGGCAGCAGATGCAGGTGAGTGTTGTGTGTTTCAGACCGTCCGGGTCCTGAGTCGTGATTCTAGTAAGAATGGGGAAGTCGTATTGTTGTCATGTACTCCGTGTAGTACTATTTTCTTTCAGGGATACTTTCGTTTAGTACATGACACTGTTGATAGTACAATTTTTTTTTTGTGACGGAGTGTACCACTGTGTGTTTTTTCTTTAGGAGAACCAACACACTACTCCATTCGTTTCTAAATATTTGTCTTTCTACAGATTTCAACAAATGACTACATACGAAGCAAAATAAGCGGTACACTCTAAAATATGTATATATACAATCTATATGTGATAGTCCATTTGAAATTTCTAAAAAGACAAATATTTAGAAACGGAGGGAGTACTTGATTACTCAGATAGTAAACATATCTTACATGCAACACTCGCGGGAAGAATCCAGAGACACAGTTGTCCCAACATACATTGTTGAAAGGTCGCCAAGAAAACCAACAATGCACAAGGGAATAAGATGAAGGAGCTGTGCACAAACCCAGGGCCCGAGAGACGCCATCGTGGGCAAGCCTCTTTGAGAGCCAAAAAAACGCCGGCAGAACTGAAACTTTGTGGTGCGTCGGCTGATGAAGCTATGTACCGAGGGTAGGGTTATGGATCTGTCCAGCATACCCTCCCCGAGGACATCTTTTACAAAGAATCAAAAGCAGCCGAAGAGAAAATATCATCCACTCGACCATGAAGATGTGTTTACTCGACTTCCTTGAAGACACTCGACCACCTTGAAGACACCCGACCACCAGAAGACAACGGTCGGGACTTAAACCATAGCATTATGGGCATTTATAACACTTTATTATAGACGTTACCAGTAACGCCCCACCTTTATGAACATTGAACCCTGTGTAACGGAGGGGAGCTGGAGTCCTGGCGCATTCTATATAAGCCACCCCCCTCCTCTGGGACAGGGGTTCGCACTTTGGTAAACACACACACACACGTATAATCCAGTCGACCGCCTCAGGGCACCGAAACGTAGGGCTGTTACTTCCTCCGAGAAGGGCCTGAACTCGTAAAACTCGTGTGTACAACTACTCCATAGCTAGGATCTTGCCTCCTCATACCTACCCCCCATTTTACTGTCAGTCTTAGATCCACGACAGTTGGCGCCCACCGTGAGGCAGGTGTCTTAGCGACTTATTGGAGAAGTTGCAATTTTTCCGATCCCCATCATCATGGTTCCAGGCGGAGGTTTGGCTGAGGGCCGCGAGATCCGTCTCGGCGCGCTCGTGTTTGTCACCGACGACTCCGCTTGGCTTCAGGAGGCACCACTCGACGTCGATGCGCTCCCCGCACGCGGGGCGACGCACTTTCACGCGTGCGTTCGCGGCGTCCTCCTGCGGCAACTGTTGACCCAGTACCAATCGACTCCTACGGCTTTCCCCCTCCCTGCGACCCGCCAGAACAAGCGCACCGGCCGGTCGAGGGTTCAACGGTGGGTACAGCATGCGGTGGCACGCCAGTCGGCCACCCCTCAAGTCGCGGCGCTCGAGCCCGACGAGTCTCTCTATGGCCTGTTCGATCTGTCGATTGGCTCCATAGAGACTGCATCCGAGTGCGGCAGCAATGACTCGGCAGCGGAAGTCCTGATGGTTAATGGACCACGCGGTCCTCCTGGCTTCGATCGTGAAGACGGAGGTGACGGGAACGGCGATCCGTCGTGCGTTCACGAGGAGTACCGCCCCGAGCCTCTCTCCTCACAGCAGAGAGAAGAACTTCGTCGCCGGAACATGGATGCCCTGCATACTCCTATAGTTGGAGAAACGCCTGAGGCCCAGGCCTTGGAACAAGCTCGCTTGGCCAATCTGGCTGAGCGCACTCGGCTGGAGAACCTACAGCACGCACTCAACGATCGCGCTCGTCAACGTGCTCCTGAGTCCAGCCGACGCCAACTTTTTCCACCTCCGGCTCAGGTATACCGAACACCGATCCAAAACCTAGCAGCTGCGGCCCGGATAGCAGAGTCGATTCAACCTTCCCAGTCAGAAGCTGGCCGAGGTCTGGCACAGATCAGGGCCTTGCTCCGAGCAGCAGGAGAGCAGAATACGGCCGTGTCTCAATCGCGGGATAGGATCCATAGCAGATCTGTGGTCGCAGATACGGTCCAGTCGGCCCATAGCCCGAGATCGCCCCCGGGGCGTGAGGGACGTGGAGAGCGGCGTGATCAGTACAGAAACCAGGAGCAGTATGATCGTCGAGCCGATTGCGATGGTCGCCGTCGAGTGCCCACGCCTCCTCCAAGGAGTGGGTCGTACGTGTCGCGGCCACATGAAGACAGGCGCCCTAACAGCGTCGGAAGAGGTATTCCAGTCGACCCCAGGGAGTCAGGCTTTGATGCGAGATCTATTCTCATACAAGGATTGGTCGACAGAAACAGAGCTCACCGAGATGGCCATGACAGAGGCCCGCAAACCAGCAACATGGTGCATGTCTCCGGCCCAGAGTGCTTCAGCAGAGCTATCAGAGCTGCAGTGATCCCCGCCCCCAACTTCAGGTTGGCGACTGGAGTCAGTAAGTTCACCGGAGAGTCCAAGCCTGACACCTGGCTCGAAGACTACCGAGTGGCTGTCCAGATTGGTGGCGGCAATGATGAGGTGGCCATGAAACACCTTCCTCTGATGTTGGAGGGCTCGGCTAGGGCGTGGCTGAATCAGTTGGCGCCTGGCAGCATCTATACTTGGGAATATCTCGCCCGAGTGTTTGTTAGAACATTTGACGGTACTTGCAAGCGGCCAGCAGGTTTGACAGAATTACAGTGTTGCGTCCATAAACCGAATGAAACTTTGAGAGATTATATCCAGAGGTGGATCACCCTGCACCACATGGTGGAAGATGTGTCTGATCATCAGGCAATTTGTGCTTTCAAGGAAGGCGTCAGGTACCGAGAGTTGAATCTGAAATTCGGTCGAACAGGAAACATGACTTTGACTCGGATGATGGAAATCGCCACCAAGTATGCCAATGGTGAAGAGGAGGAGCGACTGCGGAGCGGCAAGCACAAAGCAGTCGCCCACGAAGCCGGAGGAGGAAACTCCAGTCGGAAACAAAAACGCAAGGCCGAACCAGCTGCTCCGGGTGAGGCCTTGGCTGTGGTTCAAGGAAAGTTCAAGGGGAAGCCCAAAGGGCCATGGAACCCCAAGAAAGTAAAAGATCAAGATGGAAATGACGTGTTGGATCTGCCGTGCCATATCCACACCAAAAAAGACGAAGAAGGTAATTTCATTTACCCGAAGCATACCACTCGATAGTGTTGGCTCCTGATCCAGCAGTTCCGAGAGAAACAGCCCAAGGAAAAGGAGGAGGCAGACAAGGCTGAGAGTGAAGGGGAATATGATGATGGTTATCCTCACGTGAATTCCACTCTAATGATTTTTGCTTATGTTGAAAACAAGAGTCGATTGAAAGTCATCAATAGAGAAGTGAACATGGTCGCTCCTGCGACACCCACCGGCGACACCCAATTACTTGAAATGGTCGCCGACTGCCATTACATTCGACCAGTCTGATCACCCAGCGCACATCACCACCCCTAGGAGGCAAGCGCTGGTGGTCGACCCGGTGGTCGAAGGCACTCGACTGACAAAGGTCCTGATGGACGGTGGCAGTGGCCTGAACATTCTGTACGCAGAAACATTGAAAGGAATGGGCATTCCGATGTCCAGACTCAGTGAAAGCCACATGAGTTTCCACGGGGTCATCCCAGGCAAGAAGGTTGCGTCCCTCAGTCAGATTGCACTCGACGTGGTTTTCGGTGATGCCAAAAATTACCGCAAAGAGAAGTTGACGTTTGAAGTCGTGGATTTTCAGAGTGCGTATCATGCAATTCTGGGCAGGCCAGCTTATGCACGATTCATGGCTCGACCTTGTTACGTGTACCTCAAATTGAAGATGTCTGGTCCCAGAGGAGTGATCACTATCTCTCGTAATTGGAAAAAGGCGGAAGAGTGTTTCCAGAAGGGCTCAAAGATCGCCGATGCCCAGATGGCCGTGGCAGAATTGCAAGAATACCAGAAAAATACAGACCTAAACGACTTGTTGTGAGCCAAGAAGCCAGCCACGGATTCAGCATTCCAGTCGTCTGGCGATACGAAGTCTGTTCACGTTCACCCGACGGACCCCAATGCAGCTCCGACCCACATTTCGACCACACTCGACTCCAAATAGGAAGAATCGCTCATCCAGTTCCTCCGTGAGAACTGGGACATCTTTGCATGGAAGCCTTCTGACATGCCAGGTGTTCCCAGGGGACTGGCTGAGCATCGTTTGCGAGTCGACCCGAAAGTGAAACCAGTCAAAGAGCATCTTCGACGGTTCGCCGTCCAGAAAAGAAAAGCAATCGGCGAAGAGGTGGCTCGGCTTTTGGCAGCTGAGTTTATCCGAGAGATTTACCACTCCGAGTGGTTAGCCAATGTTGTCATGGTCCCAAAGAAAGATGACTCACTCCGCATGTGCATCGATTTCAAGCATATCAATCGGGCCTGCCCGAAAGATCACTTCCCTCTCCCTCGCATCGATCAGATAGTCGACTCGACTGCTAGGTGCGAGCGTTTGTCCTTTTTGGATGCCTACTCCGGGTACCACCAGATCCGTCTGTACGGACCCGATGAAATAAAGACAGCTTTTATCACCCCGTTCGGGTGCTTCTGTTATGTCACAATGCCATTTGGCTTGAAGAATGCCAGAGCCACATTTATGCGAATGATTCAGAAGTGCCTGCTCACTCAGATTAGTCGGTATGTGGAAGCATACATGGATGACATTGTGGTCAAGTCACGTAAAGGTTCTGACCCGCTGACCGACCTCGCCGAAACCTTTGCTAACCTCAGAAGGTATGATATCAAGCTCAATCCATCAAAGTGCGTGTTTGGAGTTCCAGGCGGAAAAGTTACTCGGTTTGCTTGTTTCCGAACGAGGAATTGATGCTAACCCAGAGAAAGTAGGCGCTATACTTCGGATGAAACACCCTGTGCGTGTGCATGATGTCCAGAAGCTTACTGGTTGCTTGGCCGCCCTAAGTCGATTCATTTCTCGCCTCGGTGAAAAGGCCCTGCCTCTTTAGCGACTGATGAAGAAATCAGATGCGTTCGAGTGGACTCCAGAAGCTGATACAACATTTGCAGAGCTAAAAGCCCTGCTTTCCACCCAGCCGGTGCTTGCTGCTCCAATCAGCAAAGAGCCTCTTTTGCTTTATATAGCAGCCACTGGACAAGTCGTCAGTATAGTACTTACGGTCGAGCGGGAAGAAGAAGGAAAGGCGTACAAAGTTCAACGCCTAATTTATTATATTTCTGAAGTCCTGACCCCGTCAAAGCAGAGATATCCTCACTATCAGAAGCTTGTCTATGGAATTTACATGACCACGAAGAAGGTTGCACACTACTTCTCAGATCACTTTGTTACAGTCGTCAACGACGCTCCATTGTCAGGGATTCTGCACAACAGGGATGCAACTGGTCGAGTGGAAAAATGGGCGATTGAACTCCTTCCCTTGGATATCAAGTTTGAGGCAAAGAAAGCTATCAAGTCCCAAGCAATAGCAGATTTTCTCGCCGAGTGGATCGAACCGCAACTGCCGACTCAAGTTCACTCGGAGCACTGGACCATGTTCTTTGACGAATCCAAGATGTTGAACGGTTCTGGTGCTGCAGTGGTTCTGGTATCCCCCCGAGGAGACAAGCTCAGATATGTCCTCCAGATTCACTTTGATTCCTCCAACAATGAAGCAGATTATGAAGCACTCCTGTATGGGTTGTGCATGGCCATCTCACTCGGCGTCCGTCGCCTCATGGTCTATGGCGACTCAGATTTGGTAGTTAATCAAGTGATGAAGGAGTGGGACGTCAGAAGCCCAGCCATGGCTGGTTACTGCAACGCGGCGAGAAAGCTTGAGAAGAAGTTCGAGGGGTTAGAACTCCACCACATCCCCCGATTGAAAAATCAAGCAGCCGATGAATTGGCAAAGATAGGTTCCAAGAGAGAGGCCATTCCCAGCAATGTGTTCTTGGAGCATATTCACACGCCGATAGTTCAGGAAGACCCTTTCATTGAAGAGCCCCCACAACCCAAGAGCGCCACGGATCCGACTGAAGTCGAGGTCCCAGCTGTGGTCGACCTAATCATGGAGGTTCTGGCCATTACTCCCGACTGGACGGTGCCCTACATTGCGTACATCCTCAGGAAAGAGCTCCTAGAGGATGAAGAAGAAGCTCGACAGATCGTCCGCTGATCTAAAGCTTTTACTGTGATAAGAGGGCAGCTGTTCAGAGAAAGTGTGGCTGGAGTCGGTCAGAAGTGCATAACACCAGAAGAAGGTCGAATGATCCTCAATGACATCCACTCGGGGACCTGTGGTCACCATGCGTCCTCTCGGGCCATCGTGGCTAAAGCATACCGAGCTGGATTCTATTGGCCACGAGCAAATGAGATGGCGAAAGATATAGTCGACATATGTAAAGGCTGTCAATTTTACTCTGATATGTCTCACAAGCCAGCGTCAGCCCTGAAGACCATCCCCCTCGTCTGGCCCTTTACTGTTTGGGGACTAGATATGGTTGGACCGCTGAGGACCGGCAGAAGCGGCTTCACTCACGTGCTCGTTGCAGTCAACAAGTTTACCATATGGATCGAAGCCAAACCCATCAAGAACCTCGACGCTAGCACCGCTGTCTGTTTTATCAGAGAATTGATGTTCCGATATGGAGTCCCACACAACATCATCACGGACAACGGATCGAACTTCGATTCCGATGAGTTCAGAATTTTCTGTGCCTCTCAGGGCACTCGAGTCGACTATGCTTCTGTTGCTCACCCGCAGTCGAACGGACAAGCAGAAAGAGCCAATGGCCTAATTCTCAAAGGACTGAAACCCTGACTGATGCATGATCTCAAACACGCAGCAGGTGCTTGGGTTGATGAACTTCCGTCAGTTATGTGGGGTTTAAGGACAACTCCTAATTGATCGACTAGAAGAACTCCTTTCTTCTTAGTCTATGGAGCCGAAGCTGTTCTGCCAAGTGACTTGCTCCACAACGCACCCTGAGTTGAACTCTTCTCCGAAGCAGAAGCAGAGCAGGCCCGACAAGATTCAGTCGATCTCTTAGAGGAGGAAAGAGAGATGGCCTTGATCCGCTCGACCATTTATCAGCAAGATTTGCGTCGATTCCACGCCAGGAATGTGAGGGGTCGGGCCTTTCAAGAAGGAGACTTGGTTCTTCGAGTGCATCAGCAGAAACCACACAAGCTCGCTCCAACTTGGGAAGGCCCCTTCATCGTCACCAAAGTTCTCCACAACGGAGCATACCATCTTTACAGTATCGGGCATCAGAAAGACGAGCCACGGGCCTGGAACGCAGAGCTGCTCCGCCCCTTTTATACTTAAACACCCGTTCGAATAAAATGTAATAAGTAACACCTTTTGTAATCCGTTTATCAAAGACAAGAACTTACGGTTCTCTCATTCGATTGTGTTGTTCTTATTTACTACTGAAATCCCCCAGTGGGTGGGCTTAGTCGCGAATCCGTTCCGCCTAAGTTCAAAAAAATCCTACCGAGTGAAGAGTAATCCTTCCAGTCGGGGGCTTAGCTGCAGTCGAGCACTCGCCTAAGTTCTCTCACTAAGAGGCTTAACGGCAGTCCAGCACTCGCCTAAGTTTGGAAAAATCCTACCTAGTGGAGAGCAATCCTCCCACTCGGGGGCTTAGCTGCAGTCGAGCACTCGCCTAAGTTCTCTCACTAAGAGGCTTAACGGCAGTCCAGCACTCGCCTAAGTTTGAAAAAATCCTACCGAGTGGAGAGCAGTCCTCCCACTCGGGGGCTTAGCTGCAGTCGAGCACTCGCCTAAGTTCTCTCACTAAGAGGCTTAAC
>NC_057800.1:737171143-737173074 GCF_018294505.1 Triticum aestivum
AAAAAATCCTATCGAGTGGAGAGCATTCCTCCCACTTGGGGGCTTAGCTGCAGTCGAGCACTCGCCTAAGTTCTCTCAATAAGAGGCTTAACGGCAGTCCAACACTCGCCTAAGTTTGAAAAAATCCTACCGAGTGGAGAGCAGTCCGCCCACTCGGGGGCTTAGCTGCAGTCGAGCACTCGCCTAAGTTCTCTCACTAAGAGGCTTAACGGCAGTCCAGCACTCGCCTAAGTTTGGAAAAATCCTACCGAGTGGAGAGCAATCCTCCCACTCGGGGGCTTAGCTGCAGTCCAGTACTCGCCTAAGTCTGAGACCCATCCCTATCTGCAAGGACGACGAGGTGCAGGTCGACTGCCACCTTCTCCTTCGGAGCTGCGGCACTAATACAACGTCCGCTCCATCCCTATCCGCAAGGACGACGAGGTGCAGGTCGACCGCCACCTTCTCCTTCGGAGCTGTGGCACAAATACAACGTCCGCTCCATCCCTATCCGCAAGGACGAAGAGGTGCAGCAAGCAAAGTCCATCCGAAGGCAAACACAAGCACATTCAGAGATAAACCAAATTCAGATAAATACTAAAAGGTTCCAAGCAGCGAATCAAAAGTACTCGGGCACCAAGCCCGAAGGAGTTAAACGGTTACAGAAACCACTCGGCATTCCGAGGCAAATTTAAAGCGTATCCAAGTTTCATAAGATTGTTCACTCAGCCGGAGGAGGACTGGCAGGCTCCACGAATGAGTCCAGATCGATCCCATCAGCGATCCGAGTGGCGGCAGCAATGAAAGTCTCCATGAAGGACTGGAAGTCGTGCTTTTTGGTGTTAGCGACTTTGATCGCAGCCAGCTTGTCTTCACGAACCTCCTTGCAATGGACTCGCACCAGGGACAGCGCCACGTCAGCACCACATCGGGCGGAGGATTTCTTCCATTCTTGCACTCGGTCAGGGATCTTGTTCAGTCGAGTCATCAGAGATTCCAGATCATTCTGAAGCGTCGCCTCCGGCCAAAGCGTCGAGTCGATTTGAGAGACAACCTCCTTCACGCGTGCGAGGTAGCTTGTGGCGCTGGCGATACGGGACTCCAGTCGGAGCACGTTCATCGCAGTTTCGTCGCAGACCGGGGAAGCGATAGGGTCTAGACCCGTCCCGACCCTCCCAGTTTCTTCGTCAAAGTCTTGACAAAGTTCTGCAGCCAAAAGTCAGTTCAATCAACCGAGCAAAACCCGATGGCAAACATCAACACAGTCGGATTAAAAGAAATACCTCCCAGCACGAGATAAAGCTTCTTGGCAAGGGTCCTCAGATAAGCTTCTGTGTCGTTCCTCTTGCGGATCGCAGACTCCAACTTTTCGTTCAGGGCGACCTTATCCTTCTTCAGGCTGGTCACTTCGCGGTTAGCTTCATTAAGACAAGATGTCAGTCTAGTCACCTCTCCTTCAAGTGTTCCGACTAAAGCTAGCTTCTTCTCTGCGAGAGCGGTTTTGTCTTGGGCTGCTTTTTGCGCGGCGGCGAGGTCTGAATCCTTCTTGTCCAGAGCCAACTTCATTTTCTCAGCAAAAGAAATAATCGAATCAAAAGAGATTTATTGAAATTCATTCGGCAATCAGTTACCTTCCATACCAGCGGCCTCGTCTTGAGCTTTTTCAGATTTTGCTGAGCCAATTCCAAGTCTAAGTT
Source organism: Triticum aestivum (assembly GCF_018294505.1). Classification (NCBI taxonomy): domain Eukaryota; kingdom Viridiplantae; phylum Streptophyta; class Magnoliopsida; order Poales; family Poaceae; genus Triticum; species Triticum aestivum. The sequence goes on from NC_057800.1 coordinate 737,172,820, forward strand.
GAGTTGCCTCTGCTTCTCTTCGAGTTCGGCAAACTTGGAGATAAGAGTACAAGACTTCTGCAAGAGGCAAGAGACAGGTCAATCGATAGGTTCGAAAGCAGTTCATTTCCGAATGAATAAAACCTAAAGAAGTGGACAACAAGCTGTTCAGACCCCAGTCGACTGCCAGCAGTCTACCGCGGTCTCGGGGACTACACCCAGTGGGTGCACTTGGCGTGCCCCCACCGGTTCTGATCCCACTCGCCCGGCCTGCCG